>NC_056729.1:55219486-55511986 GCF_019279795.1 Protopterus annectens
ATTACATATATAGTTTGATTAATGACTCTTTCTATAGTAGTGTCTGACATTGACAGTTTTGCAATAAAATTTTAATTACTATAGGGTCATTATGAATACATATATATATATATATATATATATATATATATATATATATATATATATATTAATATATTAATATGAATATATGAATATATAGAAAAATGCGAATGTCAGCAAGACTGACTTGTATCATGTAGGCATGACTTGAATGTGTAAGTTTTGTTTGTGAATCTCTTACCCAAGTTATGCTGGCTTGCTAGAAGTCAGTAACTATTGTCAAAATTACTGAGGCAAGTTTCAATAAGGTTACAGTTAATGTAAACAATTTTAGTCAGTCAATTTTTATCAGAAGTATAACCAATAAATTCCACAAACTCCATGCTAACATAGATTTATACTCCCCAGATGTTATCGTTCTGATAGAAACCTGGCTCAATCCTCACATTACCAGTGAGCAAATTCTCCCTACAGGTTATGACATGCTAAGAGCAGATCGGTTGCACAAAAAAGGGGGTGGTGTAGCTATAATGTATAAACTGCTTCTAAACTTTCAAATCCTAAACTTATCAACCCCTCAAATTGACAAAGAAGAAATAATCTATACCAACCTAAAATTAAACCAAAACAAAACTATTAACATAATAGGATGCTACTTCATACCTGGCCACAATATCCTTCCACTAGAAAACCTCCTCAGATGGGTAAATCATCACCTTCCACAAGAAACCATAATTTTAGGTGATTTTAATATTGACTGGCAATCCTGTTCCAACTACCATCCAGCCCACCATCTAAGTCTTCATGGCTTCTCCCAACTCATCCAGACACCAACCAGAATAAATAAAAATCCCAACAAGCATACTACTCTTGACTGGATATTAGTCAGCAGGAGCCCGCAATCATACACAGCTGTTCAACTACAAGCACTCAAGCTGGCTGCCTACCGGATAGCCGCAGTGACCATACCCCAACATTCCTACTCAAAAAACACATATATCAGGCTAACACCATTACCTATTGGCAAATATGTAATAAAGAAAACTTTAAACCAGACAAATTCATCTCATCTCTTAAAAACCGCAACTTGACTCCACTAAAATACCTCAACCTAGATGATGCTGTCCAGTTTTTCAATACCACCTTCCTTGAAGTCCTAAACACCCATGCAGACACAAGACTTACTGGAGTTAAAGCCCAGTCCTCCCCATGGCTACAGAAAGCCACTAAGTCAGAAATGACAATCCGAGATAGAGCCTGGAATCAATAGTGCAAAACTAAAAACCCTCTGATAGGCAGAAATTCCTTGAATTACATAACAGAGTCAAAAAACTAATAAAACAGGACAAAATCCTATATTACCAGTCTGCCCTGAACTCCACCCAATACAACCCCAAGCAATTCTGGTCAACCATCAACTCCATCCTCCACCCAGGAAAATGTGGAACTTCTCCTCCAAACAAAACAAATTTCTCTGAAAATATTGCAACCTCTTTCAATAAACACTGCACACAAAGCATTCTATCACTAGCAAGACAACATACCCCCCTTCCCTCCACCCTCCAACTACACCTTGTAACCTGCCCCCTGCAGTCTCTTTTTCTCCAATTCCTACCTCCAATAAAAAACACTTATCAAAACTAAAGCCCACAAAACTAGCAGCTGACAACCTCCCAAGTGAATACCTTAAAATTGCAGCTGAAGCCCTAGCCTACCCAGTCTCAATCCTGATCAACTGATCTTTATTTGAATGCTATGTCCCTTCACTATGGAAAATATCCCACATCATTCCCCTCCACAAAGGTGGCCCCTCCACAGAACTCACCAACTACTGGCCCATAGCAATTCTCTCTTCTCTCTCCAAAATACTTGAGAGTTGCAGTCACTCTCAAGTTCTAGACTACCTCCTTACTAACAACCTCCTATCTAACACATAACATGATTTCCGGCCATACCACAGCACGGCCACTGCCTTACTTGCTTTTACTAATACCATCCTTCAACATAAAAACAATGGGTATTTCTCCTCTGCAACTTTCCTAGACCCATCTAAAGCATTTGACATGGTCTCACACAAACAGCTCATCTCTGTTCTCAATAATCAATCCTTTTCTCAATCTGTCACATACTGGTTCCAGAGCTACCTGACTGGCTGCCAGCAATCCATTGTTTGGCATAATGATATATCCCCCAACTCCCTGTCTCAGTTGGGGCTCCCCAAGGATCCATCCTTGGACCCTTACTCTTCCCCATATTCACAAATAATCTAGCCTCTGCTACCAAACAGGCCACTCTCATGCAGTACGCAAATCATTCCACCATCATCTGCTCGGCCCACTCCCTTCCTGAACTTCAAAAGACCACACAGGAAGCCTTTTCCTCAGTTGAAACTTGGTTTTCTGATGCACAATTAATACTTAATCCAAACAAAACGAAACTCCTCATCTTCCAACCCACCAAACACAATCAAAACACCACCCAGTTCAATATTATAGCCAATGATAACACCATTATCCCACCAACAGACCACAGCAAACTACTTGGACTTGAGATTGACAATAACCTCAGGTTTGACTTGCATATTTCATTAACCATAAAAAAGTACACAAAAAATTAGAAGCTTTATACAGAAATAAGCAATTCCTCACCAAAACAGCCAGGATTTCTGTTGTAAATACCCACCTAATCTCTACCCTACTCTATGCCTCTCCAATATTTACTAACCTAAGGCAAAGCAAATTAAGTAAACACGAGACTTGCAACGACAAAATAGCAAAGTTTGCCACTGGTGCAGCCTACCATAGCCACCACTGCACCTCACTTACTGAACTTGGCTGGCTAGAACTCCCTCACCTCCTTCAATGGTACTAGCTCTCACTCACCCACAAACTAGCAAACCATCCTCTAAAAGTCCCCATCCCTCCAAAATCTACTCCAACCCTATCATACCACCAGAGCACTATGCTCCAGCAACAAAAATCAAGTACAGGTAACTAGAACCAAGAACTCTAATGGAGAAGCTCTCTTCTCCTACTCCATAGCAAAATTATGGAATACCCTCCCTCACACTATAACCTCTATATCATCATGTACTAACTTCAAAGCTGTTCGAAAATCTCATCTAAAAGAGCACTGGGCATGCCCCTGTACCAACCCTTACTAATATCTCTACTCCAACCACCCTAAGCCTATCTTCCACCATACTATCTGTGGCTACAGCCAGCTACATTGCTTGTAAACCTACATCTCAGCTGTAATCTTAGGTACAGTTATTCATGTGTAATATCTGCTAGCTTAGCTATTAGGATACTTGCCATCTTAAATGGCACTGATGCTATAAGTGTGTAGTACTCAATTGCCCTTCACCTAAATATGTTATTCATTTTGAACTATGTCTGTTTTACTGCTATTGTTAAACAAAAAGCCTACCTATACTTCTTGTTATCTTGTAATTAAATGTTTATTGTGTAACTTTTCTCCCCGGGCCTCCGCTGAAAAAGGACCTGTGTCCAGTCAGATTTTCCTGGTCAACAAATGTAAACAAATAAATAAATAGAACAGACATCCACACTTTGTTGATAAAAAATGTAGGTTTGCAGATACTATAGGCAAAACTGAACCATTACTTTAAGTCTTAGTGCAATTCATTGCAAGTAACTACTTCTTAAATTTTACCTGGATATTTTATATGCGGGTAACAATTATATGCAGGTTTTACAGTTTGTCTGATAACAGATAGCAGATAAAATTATACCTAAAACAGACTTGCAATATCTACATGATATTAATCACTGTTAGAGATGCATGACATAAAGGGCTACTTTATTGAGCTCACCACATTTTTAAGTTTCACATTTACCTGTGTACACAGCCTGTATCAGTCCAAAATGATTGTACAACTAAAAGTGAATGAAGAGTATGTTCTATTCAAGCAATGTTCATTTACATTATTCTAAACAGATGTTTATAGGTGTGGATTAAAATGCTACATCCCTATTAAGATAAGGGGGAAAATTCAATAACACTTACACGGAGCTACTCTCCATGTAAGCATAATGGCATGGCCCAAACACAGAGTTCAGAGGCTGAGTGATACAGGAAACAAGGCTGGGGCCGTGCACAAACCTCCCAGCACTGCTCAGCAATGGAGGCAATCGCATAATGCAAATCACCTCATTTGCTGGGGAAAACCATACAAATGAGGTGAATTTGTGATACAGGAAGCAGACAGGCATCCATGTAGGAGTCGTGTCTGCAGTAAAAATGCATGCGGTTAGTAACCATATTTCGGAATTCAAAAAAAAAAATAAATAAATAAAATAAAAAATAAAAAAACGGGGCAGTGACAACTAAACGTAAAACATGTATTAGGTGCAATAGGCATACCAATGGCCAAAACTATGGCCATTGGCATGTAAAAGTGTTGCAAAATGTACAAAACAAAAAGTATTTTTTTAGGACATATGAGATGTTTAAGCAGAGTGCAGCGGCGAGCAAACATGTGATCTTGCAGAAAATCAAATTAAAATAGTAAAAAGGCAATAGGAAAGGTAAAATGACATTTAGCATTATACTGGCCAGCATGCAGACTCATAACAATGGCAGGTAACAGTAGTTGTTAAGGACATAGGCTCTGGTGTAGTGGAGTAACTAGTGTATATGCAGTTAGGTGTATGTAAATGAGCTAAGTTTATTGAATAGCAAAATGGGCCACCATGTCCACAGGTACCTAACCGTGTAAGGGCCATAAAGTGGTAGTGAAGGCAGAAGAGGCAGCTGACATGAAAAGGGGGTGTGTCGTGCTTTGCTCAGTGGCTTCTGTTTGCACTCAGCTAAGCACAGCTAAGCAAGGGGCTGTGTCTGAGGCTGCTTAGCTGGTTGAAGAAAAGCTAAGCATCCTCATGTACAGCCTCAGGGGAGGGTCAGATCAGCTTAGAAGTGTTTATACTGAAGCAATGGGTTTGCGTGGGGCTTAAAAGTACAGGAAAGAGAAAAAAAATAAATAAATGGAAACACCTGTACAACAGGCAATCAACTATAAATGACATAATCCTTCTGGCACTCACAGTGGCCCATTCAAATCCCTCAGTAATCTAGTTGGCAGGAGGAATGTATCATTTTTATTTATTTATTTATTTATTTACATTTGTTGACCGGGAGTGTCCGACTGGACATAGGTCCATTTTCAGCGGAGGTCTGGGGAGAAAAGCTCCACAGTTAAAATAAACAGACAGTAGTTACATTGGATTACATAGCAATTAACAATATAACATAGCAATTACTTACAACATATTTACAGATGAAGAACATAGTACATCAGTAGACAACTAGAATCTTTATCTGTGAAGTACATAATAGACATTAAATGTTACAATAAGAAGTTCCTGCTGTATAATAAGTACTAGGCTTATGAGCATCTGAGCTTACTATAATCAAGGTAGTTAGTGGAGTGGAAAGAAAGGTAGTGGTTGGATGGGGTGGGTGATTTTAGAGTGGGAGTTGCAAGGCCAGCATGTTTTTATGTGTGCTTTTAGTAAAGTTTTGAAGTGGGTGCATGATGGTACGGAGGTAATTGTGGGTGGGAGGGAGTTCCATAATTTGACTATGGTGCAAGAGAATAGTGCTTCACCAGCAGAGTTATTGGCTTTAGTGATCTGCAAGTGATTTTTGTTGCTGGATCTTAGTGGTCTGGTGGTGCGATAGGGTTGGAGTAGATTCTGGAGGGATGGGATATTTAGTGGATGGTTTACTAGTTTGTGGGTGAGTGAGAGTTGATACCATTGAAGGAGGTGAGGGAATTCATGCTAGCCCAGTTCAGCAAGTGAGAGACAGTGGTGACTATGGTAGGATGCCTCTGTGGTGAATTTGGCGATTTTGTTGTAGCAGGTCTCTAGCTTGTTTAGATCACATTGCCTTAGGTTGGTATATATTGGAGAGGCATAACGTAGGGTGGAGGTAAGGTGGGAATTTACTATTGAAATCTTTGCTGCTTTGGTGAGAAGTTGCTTATTTCTGTATAACGCTCCTAGTTTTTTGTGGACTTTTTTTGTGGTCATTGATGTGTGAATGTCAAATTTTAGTTTATTGTCTATTTCCATTCCTAGCAATTTGCTGTGTTCAATTGGGTATATAGTGGTGGTACCTTATGCTGTGATGTTAAAGTGAGAGTTATTTTGAGTATGTTTGGTGGGTTGGAAGATGAGTAGTTTAGTTTTGTTTGGGTTGAGTATTAATTGGGCATCGGATAACCATATCATAGTATCATATCATATCATATCGTATTATATCGTATCATAGTCAGCCATCACACAGGCTGCATCTGCAGCACACCAGTATAAAGTATGAAAACACCCTTCAATATAATTTTTCCCATAGTTAAGTAAAATATCCCAACAGAGGTGAGGAGTCCAAGTTATAAGCAACCAACTCAATCAGCAACTTAAATAAATTCAAGTAGGCATTGTAAAATCCAAGCTTCTTTAGTAACACAAGAGTGTGAGTGCGTTTGCAGTGAAACACTGCTTGTTATTAAAGAAGCTTGGATTTTGCAATGCCTACTTGAATTTATTTAAGTTGCTGATTGAGTTGGTTGCTTAAAACTTGGACTCCTCACCTCTGTTGGGATATTTTACTTAACTGTGCTTTGGGTTTTTGTCTCACATTGGACTGGTGTTTCTCTGGCATAACTTTTCCCACATTGGAGTACACACTTAGGAATTTTAACTGACAAATGATAGGGGCTGCTGTTGCTTTGCTACATCTCTATGTGCTACAGGCTGAGGGCAGTGATGAGGATGATGCTGACAACCGGCCCAGACTGAGGAGGAGAAAAGTGTTCAGACCCAGGGTAACCTTTCAGGGGCTACTTGAGCTGGAGATAGTCAATTGCTACAGGGTGGACAGTGACATACTACAGCAACTCACTGAACTCTGCCGTCTTCATCTCAGACCCAGAGCCAACAGAGGGGAACCCATCCCAGTAGTAACAAAGGTATGTGTAGCCTTTATAATACTGGCTACAGGTACTATCCAAAGACCTACTGGGGACATCATAGGGTCTCACAGGCATCCACATCCATAGTACTCCACCAGTTCCTGAAGACATGCCAGTGAACACATTTATTTCCCTAGCACCCCTGAGGAGAGGACCAGCAATATGTGTCTCTTCATCATGTAGCACACTACCTAGAGGTACTGGGTGCCAAAGACTGCACTCATGTCCACATCAAAGCACCACCTGGTGAAGAGGGTAGAGTCTATGTCAACTGCAAGAGTATCACTACATCACCTGCAAGGTCATGTGCAATGCCCAGGGCATTATCATTAATGTGTGTGCTGGCAGCCTTGGAAGTTATCACAACTCCAACATCTGGCATGCATCACAGCTGTACCAGGCATTTGCCAGGGGGGATATCCCATATGGCCATCTAGTGGGGGATGCTGGCTATGCACTGGAACCGTTGATGATGACACCCATCAGAAATGCACACCCACCCACAGAAAAATGCCATAATGAGGTACATGCACAAACTAGGAACATCGTAGAGCATGTGTTTGGGCTGCTCAAGTCAAGATTTCGCTGCCTTGACATATCTGGTGGAGCCCTGCAGTACTCTCCAGCCACATATGCACACATGTTCATAGTATCTGCCATGCTACATAATATGATCCTGCAGAAACAGCTGCGACAGGAACATCACACAAAAGGGACACATAGCCTTCCACCATTGCCAAGGTCCCCACAGGCACAGGGGGACTCAGAGGAGGAACCTCCTGAGCCTGTCCCTGTAGGCAGATGTAGGCATGACCAGTATGCCCTGGCCTTGGCAAAGAGGCAATGCATAGCACATACACTGACACCCTAGGGACCCAAGGACTGACACCTCTCTCTCACTTGCACACACAGTAAAAAGGATGCCATACACATCACACTATCTGTACCTTACCATGTATAGGCTGTGTACTGCGTGCATCTGACAGAGTCAGCCCTGAAGTACTGTCCTCACAACTGCTGCAGGTACAAGGTAAGTCACTCTTCTTAACAACAAACAAATGGAGTAGTACATTGTGGCAGCAAATCTATGGTATCACTGCATGTATGCAAGGGAATGGGGTGGCCTACCGGGATAGCAGCCGACAACTGACAGCGATGTGGGACAAGAGGAAATGTCCACCAAATACTGGCTTCCCCAGAATATGCAGTGGTCCCCTAGGTGACAAAACTCACTACAGTATATGTGGGGGACTAACAAACTGCGAGGTCATAGGTCACATGCATGGATGTCAATGTTGGAGTCCCATACACACCTCTCAGCCTTTTCCAGCAAGTACAAAGCCATAAAGAAATGTGTGGCAAAGGTCCACAAATAGAGACAATGGTTAAATAGTCTTCTTACAAACTTACACAGTGATATCACAAGCAGGTCTTGCAGTTGCATTAAGTCTTTGAAGGGTAAGAAGTCTGAAAATCAAATGTCTGTCATTACATTATAACCTTTGGTCTTTAGTGATATGCCAGTATTCTCCAAGACAAGCACAATACTATGCTAAATGGAACCAAAATGTAAAGCAAATGTCTGGACAGTCAGTGCAAAAGTGTACAGTTGAGAGGTATGCCCCCTTCCCCCAACACACCTGTGTTTTCATAGAAATGTAGTAACATTTATGTTTGTAGGGTAATAGCAGCAGAGCACCCATTCCCAGGGCTGTCCCAATCAACTTGATAACTTGTTGCATGTCCACAATATGCAGGGGTCAATGAGCTATGTATACACGTGGTCAATACTGTCGGGAAGTAGGCATCACTCACTCTTGGCTGCTGTGGCTTAGTGGTCTAGGTACAGTACTGTGGTTGACAGGGTCCATGTTTCGAGACTTTCTGTGCCAACTTCAAGACTTTCTGTGCCAACTATTTTGCATGTCAGCTACACCTATGGTAGAAATTGTACACACTGTCCAGAAGTCAATATCCATTACTGCAGGAAAGCTGGACAATTCAGGGACAGGGGGGCCATACATATGGACAGTACACAGTTCAGAGTAACCTACACAGTGCCTAGTAGGACAGCAGGTTTTTGAAAGTCAGTGTACTGCCAGGTTATAAATGACTGCCACTTTACTGTGTTAGTACTGACAACAAGTTACTGGCCACCATCCATACCCCTGGAATGACAGGATGTCATAGAAGGACCACCAGTATGCCTCGTATATCTGTTTTGCTTGTCATAACATTGCATTTGCCTTCCAAACTATTTGCAAAACAATAAAGGTTGATGTGAAAACATCAATGGCAGACAGTGGAAAAGCAGACATCATACCCATAAGAAAAAGCAAACTAATACCCAACCGGTGTCCCAACTGTCTATGTTTGGCAGAGCAATATTAATACCTTGCCCCCATATGTGGGCTTGTGTCTGACTGTCATAGATGGGCCCGTCCAGATGTCAGTTTGTGATGGTTTGACAGCTAGGGCCAACATGTAGCCTTATAATAACATAGCAACACAAACTGTCTGCAGACCACAGCAGATGTAGGGGTGCAATGATGGACAACCTGCTAACCAGGTACACTCAGAGTTGTGAAGTCCATAATCCTGTTTGTACCTTGCTCAAACCAGAAATACAAATACATAATAGTAGCAACTGTGTACAAAGCCTGTGACTGGACTACAGAAGGACAAAGAGACACATATAAGGGGAAGAGGAACCACTGGCCAGACAAATGGAGAATCTGCATGCCAGAACAAATTTTGCAGTAACATAGGTTCTCTGCAGTGTATGGAGTCAGTAAACATCACCCACAACTACACAACACACACCCACATATGTGTAGGTTCTTAACAAAAACAAACCCAAACAAAGGACGCCTCAGAGGCAAAAACACATGAGAACTCCACAAACCTCCACACCACAGACCGTGCATCATCCACACACCAGTGTCTCGCAACCACTAAGGCCTTACCATAAACCCAACATATTATTCATAGGACATTCCATTGTGAGACACACAGATGTGCCTCTCACCAAGATGGATAAGGAGAAAGTGTCAGTTACTTGTTTTTCAGGTGCCAGAATCCACCATATCACACATGCACTCAAGTCTCTTCACAACATTTACTGTTATGGCTCTGTCCTAGTCCATGTCAGTGTGAAAAACTTCAGATATACCTTCCTGGACTATAGGAAGACAGACATGATTGAGCTTGCTGAATATGTGTCCCTTGCAGGTATGTCCCTAGGCTTAAGCAGCATTCTACCATCACCCAGAGTGATGCCTCAATACAAACAGAAAATGATTGAGATTAACAATTGGCTTACTTTCTGCTGTCATCCCAGTGGGATCCAGTGCCTGACAGACTGGGAGCATGTGATCGACAGACCACGCTGCTTTGCTAGAGATGGCCTGCATCTGTCTCACTTGGCCTTCAGGCTTCTGGCAAAGACCCTAGACTCCCACATAGTGCCTTTTTAGGGAAAGTCATGGGGGCCATACTACCAACATAAAACTCTCAGCAAAACACAAATTAAAGGTCATGCCACTAAACACTTGGAGTCTAAACATGAAACTCCACTCATTGCAAGCATGCTTAAACCTGGAAGATGCTAATGTGTGCAGTCACAGAAACCTGGGTCATAGCTGTGGAGAGCAACCCATCCTTACCTGGTCACTCATCCTATCACACAGCCAGACTCCAAAATGTGGCCAGCAAAGTCAAAGGAAGTGGAGTATAAATTCATATTAAACACACACCTCCAGGCTGGTCAAACAGTCTGACACATACACAAGACACTCCAAGTGCAGTTAACCATTGACAAGACCCCTATTCAAATTTATGTACCTAAAGGGCCACATATTTGAATCAGGATGACCATTCCACCTATCTGGAAATCTACAAATCTATCAAGATTCAACCCTTTACCCTGATCCAGGCTGACTTGCATTACCCAACCATAGATTGGAAAAACTTCTCATGCCAGAACAGAAATGCACCTAGATTACTCCATTTTTATCAATGCAAATGCCTTGGGACAGCTACTTGACACCCCTACAAGATGTGATACATATCTTGGACTTGGTAGTAACCAATATGATTAACCACTGCAGCACCCCTACAGTATTCTCCTCTCTGGCAAGATCCAAAAACAATTGGTCACTTTCGATATCATCATCTCCCCTGATTCCCCTCTTGCTATGGTAAAAGGAAAAATTATCCAAAGCTGATTACAACCACCTGAGGTATGGTATAAACAGCTGCACAGCCTCCTCTCCCACACATCTGCAGTACAAGATCGAATGCTTAGGTGATCGAACACCTAAACATTGAATTTGTAATATTGAACCCAAAAATATTGAATGGAGCATGAAAACATGTTGGTTGGCCACAGAAAAAAAAAATCACTTTATACCCAAACTTAGTTAGGGGCTTTGCCCCCCACACCCTACAAATTAGGGGGAGCTGTGCCCTGCTACACCCCCTAACTTAATATACCAACTCCAAGATCGCTCTACAGTAGATAAAATGGCAAAATCTGGCAAACAGCCAAGGGAAATCTTTCCCTGCATTAAATTGTCCGTTTGCTGTTTTTTGCTTTCGATATTACAAGTTTGATGTTTAGGTGTTTGATCACCTTAGCATTCAGTCTTGTAATATAGACCCTCTCCTACTGTAGAAACAGGCACTAACATCCAAATTTACACCAAAGTACTATATACATACATATATATATATATATATATATATATATATATATATGCATGGAATCAGGAATATGTGACAAGACAACATCATCATTTGCAAGGAAGAGTAATCCTGTCTGGTGGACATCTCCAATATAGAAACTATATAACAAAAGAAAATAAAATGCTGTTTAGGACCAAGAAGGAGCAGGTCCCCAATTAGAAGCAATCTCTCCTTAGCCTGAACAAGCAAATAAGAGCACCAGTGAAATCCTCTAAAGGCAACTTAGAGTCCAAATTGCCCACATCTACTAGAGGCAATCATAAGGTCTTCTTCACATATGTCTACAGTCTCAAAGGAAGCTCCCAGATTTGTTCAGAGCTGGGGTCAAGGACACCACAGATACAAATGCTGTAGATATAACCAATCGACTGTCTGACAGATTCACTGGAAACTTCTCCCCTCTTTTCCCCCCATCAGTAAATCAGGATATCCCCAGTATCTGCTCCCATCTCTTATCTCTAGGGAAGAGGTCATCACTGCCCTCTCAAAGGCAAAAAAGGCAGCCTGCATGGGACCCAACAACATCCAGGCTGCATCCTACATGAACCTAGGCATGAACTTGCAGCACCATTAGGCACCCTAGTCTACCAAAGCCTAAGTACCAGCTTTGTCCCAGCCAACTGGAGAACAGCCACTGTCATCCCTTTACACAAATGTGGACTGTCCACTGATCCAAGAAATTATAGACACAGCAGCCTAACTAGTGTGATCTGCAAGGCAATGCAATGGATTTTCATGAACCTCAGTAACAGGGACACTGGCAAACTCCAAATGCTCGACCACACACAGTATGGCCTTGTCAAGGGGAGGTACATCTGTTAAATCTGCTACACTTCTTTGAGATAGCCACCAAAGCCATGGATGAGGGAAAGATGATGCACACTGGCCACCTTGACTTGGCCAAAGCCTTCGACACTATTCCCTACTTGGCTATAGTAGATAAACTCTATCAACTAGGCATCAATCCATATGTTACTAGATGGGTAGCAAGCTGGGTCACTGATAGAACCCACCTAATCATAATAGGGGTAGCAAACTCAAGCAGTAGATCTATATCGAGCAGCATACCCCAGGGGTCAGTCTTGGGGCCTCAGTTATATGTGAGATACCTCTCTGAGGTGCAGGCCAAAAACAGTGGCCTATGGCTGTCCAAGTTTGCAGATGACTGCAAGCTGGGCACAGTCATCAATTCCTCAAGTGATGTGGATACCCTCCAAGAGGGTGTCACAGAAACAAATGACTGGTGCCAGAAACATGGCCTCAAGCTGAATGCCAGAAAATGCATCATCATCTCCTTTGGGGAGGGTGACGTCCCCACATATTATCACATTAACAACAATGTCCTACATACACAATCAGTAGTGAGGGATTTGGCCACCCAGGTTGATAGTAATCTGACTTCTGAAAACCATGTTGCTACTGTTGTATGGAAAGCTTTCTACGTGGCCCACTTCATAAGTAAGGGTATCTTATCCAGGGACAAAGAGGTCATAAGATCCATGTATTCTACCCTTATAAGGGCAATTAGTGAGCACAATGCCCTCTTCAACATGTACCTCACAAAGCACATGCAGCAGCTGGAGAGACTGTAGAGGTTCTTCACCTGGAGACTCCAGGGCCTCAAACACCTACCCTAAACAGATAGGCTACAAGATCTGTCTCTCTATTCAGTTTCATATAGACTCCTCAGAGTTTACTTTTGTCTGGTGTACAAAGCAATCCAGACCCTGCCTTGATGAGACTGCCACATACCTGGAAGTCAAGCTCCACTCGAGAAACCTGCAGACGCAGCATCAACCTGGTCTGTGATATCAATAGAACCTATTGGCATAACAGATATGTGTCCCACAGACTCCCCATCTGTGGAATATACTCCTTGTCCACATCAAACAGAGTACCTCGATAGCCCTCTTGAAGTGCACCCTAGATAACTGGATGGGAAACAGAAAATAAACTCCTGGGATTCCACCTGTGGCCGTGCTAGACTGGGGTTCTGGGTGCTGACATGTCTAAACATGGGCTGTACTCTAGTCTGCTAGAGTTATAAGGGTCTTAGGACCAATAGCCTAGCAACTTCCTATGAACCTATAAACAAATGTCGGTCAGTGCTTCACCACATTACTCTATACTGCTCTGCCACTGACATAACAGGAAATCACAGTGCTATGTAGAATATGCCACACATATTATGGAACACTCTGCTCAGTCCAATGCACTCTGTACCCCCACCAGGATATGAATTTCAGTTAATAAGGATACCACACTACCAGGAGATCCCCAGACAATATTTTACTGAGGTGCTGGACTGGTTACACAGCCTCATCAGCCAATCAGCTGTAGTCATACCTCTCAGCTGCCCAGATTTTCACAGAATGTCCAGATTTTTGGCTCATATTTTTGGTCTGTTCCTCATAAAGTTTGTATTTTTCTGGTAAATCACTGGGATTATCTGAAGATTTATGTTGGTAAATAATGACATACATTTCAGTTTCAGACCTCATATCCTTCAGAAAATGTATACTAAAACAAACACTATTACTCTAGTAACTGTCTAAGTTTCTAAGAACAATATTTAAAATATGTTCCTATGTGTGGCCCATTTTCCCCCTATTTTGACAGGCTTTGTCCAGATTTCTTGCACTAAAAGGTTGAGAGGTATGGCTGTAGCACACAAAACACTGGACCAGAGTAGCGCTATCTCTGGAATGGACTCTCACTTTTACTATCGAAGGTCAACTGGGCATGCTCCTACACTTAGAGAATTACAGCCCATGTCTAAACCCACATCGGACAATACAACTGCATTGTGCATATATGTCTTTGCATACAGACAGCTATGTACAGCTTAGCTGTCTCTCCCCACCCACATCACACAGGAATACCGTCAGCTATCTGTAGGTGGCCCATATGTGATATATCTGCATCTGCTGAGTGCGATACACATACATATATATGGGCAACATATACAAATATAGCAATCATACACAGGCAGAGACAGAGGGAGAGAGGGAGACAGGCAGACAGTGACAGAGAGAGAGAGAGAGAGAGAGAAAGAGAGGGAGACAGACAGAGAGAAAGAGAGTCATAGAGAATGAGAGACACCCTGAAAGGCATAGAGTAATGTCCTACTGCAGACAATTGCACACCAGTAGTAACTAGTGGCATGTGCCAGCATGAAGGTAAGCACCATTGTGTTAAAGCAGTGAGGTAGGGGTTATAATCTGACGTCATCTGCACGCGCGTGTGTGTGTGTGTGTGTGTGTGTGTGTGTGTGTGTGTGTGTGTGTGTGCGTGTGTGTGCGTGTGTGTGTGTGTGCATGTGTGTGTGTGTGTGTGTGTGTGTGTGTGTGTTTGTAGGTTAAAGTAGTTTGAGGCCTTTCCCACCCAGTACACTTCCCAATGCCCAACTTTACAAGGCCTGCTGATGTCATTCACCTTAGAAGTACTTTTGGGCACTTGACAGCTTTATAAGCTCAGTGGCGCATGTGATAAATGTGTAGCACTATAGTACAAATAACTAGATAGGTATGAGTTCTAATCTCACCAATGGCAATTGTGTGTGTTTGTAGGTTAAAGTATTTGAGGCCTGTTCCACCCAGTACACTTCCCACTGCCCTACTTTACAAGGCCTGCTGATGTCATTCATCTTAGAAGTATCATTGGATACTCATCAGTCCTATAAGCTCAGTGGCCTGTGTGATAACTATGTAGCACTACAGTACAAATGACTTAATAGGTGGGGTTTCTAATTTCAACACTGGCAATTGTGTGTGTGTTTGTAAGTTAAAGTACTTTGAGGCCTTTCCCACTCAGTACACTTCCCGTTGCCCTACTTTACAAGGCCTGCTAATGTCATTCACCTTAGAAGTACCATCGGACACTCATCAGCTCTATAAGCTCTGTGGTGTCTGCAATAATAACATAGCACTATAGTACAAACTACTAGATAGGTAAGGGCATTAATCTCAGCACTGGAAATTGTGTGCATGTTTGTAGGTTAAAGTATTTTGAGGCCTTTTCCGCCCAGTACACTCCCTGTTGCCCTACTTTACAAGGCCTGCTGATGTCATTAACCTTAGAAGTACCTTTGAACACTCATCAGCCCTATAAGCTCTGTGGTGCATGCAATAACTACATAGCACTACAGTACACATAACTAGATAGGTAGGGGGTCTAATCACAGTACTGGCAAGTGTGTGAGTGTGTGTGTATGTGTGTGTGTGTGTGTGTGTGTGTGTGTGTGTGTGTGTGTGTGTGTGTGTGTGTGTGTGCGTGTGTGTGCGTGTGTGCGTGTGTGTGTGTGTGTGTGTGTGTGTGTGTGTGTGTGTGTGTGTGTGTGTGTGTGTGTATGAGATGCATATCCCCTGTGTATGCATTGGTTATACCATTTTGAGACCTGTTCCACCCAGTACACCTCCCATTGCCCTACTTTACAAGGCCTGCTGATGTCATTCACCTTAGATGTACCTTTGGACAAGCTTTAGCCCTATAACTTCAGTGGCATGTGTGATAACTACATACCACTGTAGTGCATGTAACGAGATAGGTAGGGGTTCTAATCTCAATACTGGCAACTTTGTGTGTGTGTGTGTGTGTGTGTGTGTGTGTGTGTGTGTGTGTGTGTGTTATAGTACATGTAACTTGATAGGCAGGGGTTCTAATCACAATACTGACAACTGTGTGTGTGTTGATTATACCATTTTGGGGCCTGTTCCACCATGTTGCCCCACCACTGCATTACTTTACAGGGCCTGTTTATGTCATCAACATTAGATCTACTGTTGGACACTTTCTAGGCATGTAAACTCTGTGGCGCATGCGATAAATGGGCAGCACTATAGTACATACAAGTAGGTAGGCAGAGGTTTGAATCTCAATACAACCAAGTTTACTACTATATATGTGTGTTTGTGTGTGAAGCATATCCTCTATGGCTGTTGTGTGTGTTGGTTATACTATTTTAAGGCATGCTGACTCCCACCCCATGGCATTACTTTAAAGAGCCTGTTAATGTCATCCACCTTACATGCACCATATTAAATGCTACAGGCCATACCAGTCATCTGTACAGATGTATGCATAATATCCAGATGTTTGCAACATATATGTGGTCAGTGTCTCCTAACAATGGGGTTTTATGAGAAATCATTGGCAAATACATGACAGTTGCCATAGTTACAGATGTCAGCTTCGACATCATACCCATCTGAAATGTCATGCTGATGCAAAGTCTGTTACCCTATCACATGTCCAGGTTTGTAATAGCAATATGTGAGAATAGTCACTATTATGTGTGGTTTATCCCAGCATCCATGAAGGCATTCCCAAGATTAATTGGTGTAAAAGGTTGTGAGTTATGCCTTGGTGATTAATGTCCTTGGCTCATGTAATATGTATGTAGCACTATAGTACATACAAATAGATAGGTAGGGGTTCTAATATTAAAATTGATAACTGTATGATTGTATGTGTTTCTGTAAGCATATCCCCTGTGGCTGTCTTGCCTGAGTGTATGCAATGGTTATACTATTTTGTGTGCCTATTCCACCCTGTTAACTCATCCATTGCCAACCTAGTCACGGCCCCTACCCTACAGATGTTATCCACCTTACAAGCACAGTTACACATTTTCTAACACAAAGGTACTGTGGCACATGTAATACTCATGTCAGTCTGTATTGTACATAACTAGATAGGTAGGTTATCTAATCAGAAATATGTCAACTCTGTTTGCATGTGTGTTTCAATACATGTCTCCATGCAGCAGTGTGTGTGTGTTTCAGATGGGTCTACCATGTTAAGGGCCCGTAAACCCTCCATTGGCAATCCTAACAGCCCCTGCAATTTTCAGCCACTTGAATGGCAGTGCCAGCTACTACAACACTATAGTAGTTCTGTATTGCTTGTGTTATGTATATAGCAGCATCATTTGTACAACTAGGCAGATAGAGGTTCTACTATCAGTAAAGGCAGGTCATGAGTGTGTGTGTGTGTGTGTGTGTGTGTGTGTGTGTGTGTGTGTGTGTGTGTGTGTGTGTGTGTGTGTGTGTGTGTGTGTGTGTGTGTGTGTGTGTGTGTGTGTGTGTGTGTGTGTGTGTGTGTGTGTGTGTGTGTGTGTGTGCGTGTGTGCATGTCTGCGTGTGTGCGTGTGTGTGTGTGTATGCCCCTGCAGCTGTCTAACTGTGTTATGGCCACCAGCATACTTCTCAACCCCTCACAGAAAGACATCTGCTTAAAGACATATGGAAAAGTGGGGCAAAGACCTAACATTGAGCACAACCATCACATACCACAGTGACATGCATGGAAAGTAGATACCAGAACAGGTCATGCATTTGAATGCACTTTCCAAAGTGTATGTGTTGTTACAGGACAATATCCATCATTAATCTGTAATGTCAGTCTGTCATAATTTCCTAACAGTTTGCCAGAAAACCGCCATGTTATGACAGATGGAAAGAAAATATGTCCACCAAGTTGAATGAACACTAGTAAGAATAAAAAGATATGTGACTTGATAAAACCATGGCTTTATTGTAAATATAGAATCAATGACTTAGCACTTTCACCCATAACATTGGGCTTCTTCAGAGTCAGTTACACTGAAAAATTCAGGAATTTTATATTTCTAAACAGGCAATCAGGCAATATAAAAAACATCCATTAAAATCAATTATCCAATTAACCATTTAACCCAGCCCCTGCTGCACAGGAAAAAAAAACCAGCACAATAAATACTATGATATAACCACATCTTAAAACAGAAAAAATAGTTGTAATCAACTGCTTCATGTAAACCACTTTGGTAAATACTTTGTCCAAGGAAAGTTAAAAGAAAGTTAAACATATAATCATCTGTTAAATAAACTGGGATTTGTATGTCAAATCACTTGCAATAGAAATGTTTTCATTAATGCCTGGTGTTTTTGTTGCATCCAAGCGCAACTGCCATAGACACTCTCTCATCTCTAATAAGGTTTTAACATCACCTCCCATGTCTTTTTTGGACACCCTTTCAATGACAAAAAATATAAACTTTTTGTAGTTACCACACTTCTTACTGTGGTTAAATAATGCACTTGTAGACTTCTTGTTTTTTATGTCTCTGTTGTGTTCCAAAATATGTAGCCTTAATTTACGTGTGGTCATTCTTACGTAAAATGTCAGACATGATAAACAGGTGGCTACATATACTACCATGTCAGTATTGCAATGATAGTACCCTGGGCAGGTTAGTGTTCTTTTATAACTATGTGTACATAAGGTCCATCATTAATAAACTTGCAAATACTGCATGTACCATACTTACCCATCCATGAGATGTTACTATTAGTTGTCCCTACACCTCTTTCCAACAGCTCTTTCAAGTTGGAACCCCTACTGTTAATGAATCTTGGGCTTGGACCCAATACTTCTTTTAAGTCTTTTTTCTTACATTTACAATAAAGCTGTGGTTTTATGGAGTCACGGATCTTTTTATTCTTACTAGTGTTCGTTCAACTTGGTGGTCTGGTTTTATTGATTCGTTGACCTGATTCTAACTATCAGCTTTTTTTAGCTGAAAAGCTAAAAGAACTTTGGATTTTGTTTCTCTTTGGAGCTGAATAGCACAAAGTACCTTGGCTTTGTTTTTTTGGTTTAAGAAACACGGAATAGAGTGGTTATTTTCCCAGTATGTGGACTTATCCAAACAAATTATTTCTCTGCTGCAAGTAAATGGAGACAATGACAATGTTTCCATAACTAATAATCCAAATAAGGAAGAAACAGTGCAAATAACACTAATAAACAAATGAAAAGCACTGTTGAGGAGTACAAAACACCGGTCAGCCCAGTAATAATCGCAAGTGTTTATTGAGATGAATATAAAAGCGTAAAACGCCAACTAAAATACAGCGTTTTTCATTTGAACTTCAGACTTCTTCAGACATCAGTTGTACTAATTGAACAATTAACTAATGACTAATATATATATATATATATATATATATATATATATATATATATATATATATATATATATATATATACACACACAATTCTGTACGAAAGGTCCAATGAAAAACAACAATTCATGAATAATTCATCAATGACATATGTTATGGAGCAATATACATATAAAACCATGTTTTGTATTTGAAATGCTTATTCCAATGTAACATCAATGTGTATATTATTAAATATATCAATAAATATATTAAATTAATTATCTTAAAACTGTTAAAAAATTAAAAAATTAGAATAAATCTATGGATAACAATACATTGGTTTACAAATCCAATACAACACCCCCCTCTACTGGTCTGTATAAGAAACACTGGAATAGTGTGAAACCAAATAATAAAATTGGTTTAAAAATGTGTTACAATTACAAATGAATAAATAACATATCACTATATCTATGAAAATATTTAATAAACCTCAAAACATATGTTATAATCCATAATCCAACCTCTTAATGTACCTGAAACATCATTTATAATCTAGCAGCTCTCATTTTAAGGACAGGTGCAAGGGAAATATAATCATTAAGACCTGGGTATCTATTGGCTTCTAAAACCACTTGCCAATATAATTCCCTATATTCGATCCTAGTTTCCCATGGTCCACCCCTCTCATCTACTTCAACTTCTTCTATAACAAAAAAACTTGTATTTAGCTAAAGGGCAAAGGGTAGTGTGTCTGTACAAAGCGTTAGTCATTTTTTTAAATTTTTATGTCATTTAAGTGTTTGTATAGCCTTCTTCTCATTTTTCTCTCCATTTTCCCTATATAAAAACTAGGGCAGATCTCGCACATTGCGATATATATCACCCCAAAATAATCACAGGTGTTGAAGGTCTTACTAACTAATTTTCTACACCTAGAATCAAGATAAATCTGTGAGGCATTTAACATTGCAGGGCATTAAGAACACATATGGCAAGAAAATGTTTCCTTTTTTCTTTGGCCTATAATTCATTGATAAACAATCTTTCAAATGTCTACCTCTCCTAAAAATGATTTTTGGTGGTTCATTCCCTTTACAGCTTAAATCAGTGATATGGACAAATTTGGGCAAATTTATCCCACTGATTATAGAAAATGTCATGAATTCTTTTTGCATCGCTACTGTTTCCATAACTACTACTCGGGCAGAATTGTTGGCATTGCATACGCCACCTGACCCTAGTGGAAGTACCACTCAAATTATTGAAGGTAGATTGAGCAACATTAGCTTGGAAAGATGACACAGAGTGGATGAAGGTAAGATGTCAACACCCCTTGATTTTGAGACACTGTTGGCCCCTCCTTCCTTGAATGTGAAGCCACTGTTAGAACAGAAGCCTGGTTTTGGCAATTTCAACTCCCAGTTACAGCTATTTGAAAAGCTAACAAAAAAGTATAAATCTTTACAAATGGACAATGTTTTCTTAGAGCGTTCCATAAAACTTAATCAAGTACCGAAGGGGCTTAGACTTTTTAAGCTGCCAATCGGAATATTGAAAGACACTGAGGCATTTCAGGACCTTATAACTCTTTTTGATAGAACAGGTATGGACGTGATGTGGATTTTTTTTTGCGACAATATTGTTAAACTATCTAAACTGAAAGTTGAACTGTTAGCTTTAAAAAAAAACAGTATACTGAATGACTTATTGTTTGATATAAACAAAGCGCATTTCAACAAAATTTTGGCAGACACTGACAAGTTTGTTAAGGTTGGTCTGGAGAGAAAGCAAAGAAAGATTATGAGAGATACTACTGGCTACCAAGAAAAGAGGGCTTACCCCTCTAAAAGGAGGGTTGATGAAGCACCCAGAGACATTCTTAATACGAGGCAAACAGAGTTCCTGAAGAGGAGCTTAATGTGGTACAGACTGACACTTCTGAGGACAATGAACATTCTTTAGACAACCCACCCCCACTGAGGCACTCAGACCATTTAAGGAACCATGCCCAGTATCAGAATTGTATAAACACGACACCAATAAGAGGGCACACTTATCGACAGAGAGGAAATATGAGGTTGGGAGACTATTAATGAGTCTTAAGCTGTATTCTAGGATTCTCGATTTATGGTTATTTTTTGAAACAATCCAAAGCCTGTCAATGATTGTAACTACTTGAGTTTTAAGAGAGCTAGTGTGTTCATTCCACCACACAATCCAACAGTTATGGTATTTGAACGGTTGTGTGAACCCAAAATTAGGAGATGTCTGCAATATGAAAAAGTGTCTAACAACAATTTATCCAGTGCTGAAAATTTTTGCTTGAGACAGCTCACACACACCAACCAGTACAGCGTTATGAAACCAGCAAGGGGGGGGTACTCATCATGACTAACACAGACTATGCCTGCAAAATGCAAGTACTGTTAAATGATGTGGAAACTTATGAGAGGGTTTTTAGGATTGATGTACATAGAGCCTATGCCGAAATTGATTGGCAGTTATATGAATTTATGTGTGATGGGATAATTTCTAATGAGGAGTTTAAATATCTTACAGTGGAGAACCCCCATTATTCCCTCTATTTTTGGTATCCCCAAAATTCATAAAAATGTAAATTTTCCACCATTTAGGCCCATTATAGTTGCTAAGGGCTCCAAGACAGAACCACTAGCGTTATATATAGACATAATTTGTAAGAATGTGTTAAACAATGTTCTGCACTTTTTAAGGGGCTCTTGGCATTGCCTTGATAATATCAGGAATTTAAATTGTGGTGTTGACTTTTGGTTTGTGACTGTAGATGTACTCAACTTATTTTCGGTGATCCTCCACCATATTGGAATTGATAGCTTTAACAACAGTCTGGCTAAGTACAGTGATTTACATTATGTAAAAAGAAGCCTGCTTGTGGATTTGTTAGAATTAGTATTATTCAATAATTTCATCTTGTTTTATGAGGAATACTACAAGCAGACGATCAGGGTTGCGATGGGTGCCAGATGTGCACCCATCTATGTTAACCTGGTGTTGGCAGAATGGGAACAGCAACATGTGCTTAATTCTGTCTATATAGCAAAGATCATGACATGCTTAAGTTACCTGAATGACATACTGATTTTGTGGAAGGGCTCAAAACAAGAGTTGGATGATTTTATTGGTTATTTTAGTAACACAACCATTTTTCTAAAATTTAGAAGTCACATGGACAGAGATAGGATTGAATTTTTGGATATTCTTTTGTACAAAGAGAATGGCCATATACATTCGAACATTTACCGCAAAAAAAATACAGTAACTCTTTTTTACATTATGAGAGTTGCCACCCTCAGTTTCAAAAGAAAAATGTGGTGAAGGGTCAAATGATTCGATTGTCAAGGCTCATTAGTCAGGATGACTGTTTTAAATTTGAACTGCTGAAGCTTATTGACATGTTCACAAATAGAAGGTATCCAGTGGATTTACTGACTAAGTTAAGTAAGGATGTCGAAATGAGAAGAAGCATTCATTTTAGACCTATTCTCTTGGATTCAAGTAGAAGTGTTGGTTCATCTAATACCATTGAGATTAATACACTTACTACTAACAACTCTATGGCAATGGTGCTTGAGTATAACGATTCAAGTATGAAAATTAAGAACATTATCCAGACAATATGGGACAGTGTATTTCTTTCAGACTTAAAAGAAGTATTGGGTTCAAGCCCGAGATTTGTTAACAGTAGGGGTTCCAACTTGAAAGAGCTGTTGGAAAGAGGTGTAGGGACAACTAATAGTAACATCTCATGGATGGGTAAGTGTGGTACATGCAGTATTTGCAAGTTTAATAATGACAGACCTTATGTACACATCGGGCCGGATTCACGAAGGCTTGCACCGAGTCTAAGAGTAGAGTAAGACTCCAGGCAGCCAATATGTCAGCCGAGCAATCCAGGAACAGCCGGCAGGGGTGTGCATGAGAGCTCCTAAAACAACCCTTGCACGGACAGTGTTAGGTTATGCAAATTACCTCATTTGCTGCTGAACGCTATGCAAATGAGGTAAATTTGTGATCCAGGAAACACTAAACTGTCCAAGTAAGAGTAGTGTCATTTGCAGAAATGTACTCCGTTGGTAACTGAGTACCATTCTGCAAATAGCAAAACAGAGCAATGACGGCTCCAAATAAAGGATGCATCCAGTTGAGGAAGCATGCCAATGGCCAAATATAAGGCCATTGGCATTTATATGTGTTGCAAAATAATAAAAAATATTTTTCCCCCCGATTTCTGATGTTTAAGCGTAGGGCAGCGCCGCACAAACGTACAGCACTCTAAACAACAGAAAAAAATAAAAATAAAAGCCAAAAATAGGCATTTTATTAAAAATATCCATCTGCCATGCAAGTGAATGGCAGGCTGAAGACAACATGGCTACTGAGTAGTGGTTGCTAAGGGGGGAAGCTCAGTCTGAGAGATGTAACCAAGCATTAGTAGGCAATCTTATGCAAATGAGTACAAGGATAGTGAATCCCAATTTTCCCTGCCATGTGAACCATGTCCCTAGAGTGTAAGAGTAGGATTAGGGGAGTAACAGAGTAGAAGATAGGTGACATCATGAGGGTGGTATGTATTAAAGACTGTCAGCTTATTGGAGCAGAATGGCATGTGTTTACTGTGAGATACTGAGGACTGGAAGAGGCGTGTCTACAGTTGTCTGAACTGAAACCCAGAAACGAAGGTGTATGCCGTGGCTACCACCAAAGTTTCTTGCAAAGATGCTTACACTGTGTGCACGCGTGTGCGCGCCTATAAACCTGTCTAAGCCTGTGGGCACATGTGTGCACCTGTGTAAGCCTGTGTAAGGCTGTCTAAGCCTGTGTGCATGGATGTGCACCCGCCTAAGCCTGTGTAAGCCTTTGTAAGGCTGTGTGCATGCGTGTGCACTTGTGTGCACGTGTTTGCACTTGTTCGCTTGGCACTGCCCCCTGTGGAAACAGAAAGGGAAAAGGAAGGAAAAGTAGTAGTAGGAAGTTAACCAAGAAGAACTAGCAGAGCTGCCAGGTGAAATCAATCAGAATCAGTCAATTACACAGGCAGTACACTAGCCCAGCCCAGCCCAGCACTTAAAACTCTGCAAACAACATTCCCCCATGTTTTACTCAGAAACACTGCAACACTGCAGTATACAAAGAGAAGTGAAAACCTAAAAAAGCTTAACTGAGACAAAAAATGTTAGGGGCTGCCTTTGCTATTATAAGGCAACATGTGCAAGATGCTGAGGGTGGTGCCATTGCGAATGTTGCTGAGCAACCCACAGTGAGGAGACGGAGAAGAGTGTACAGAGCCCGGGTAACCTACCAGGGGCTACATGAGTTGGAGATAGTGGAGTGCTATAGAGTGGACAGAGAGCTCCTGCAGCAAATTGTTGAGCTGTGCAGGCCACGCCTCACACACAGAACCAACAGAGGTGAAGCCATCCCAGTGGAAACCAAGGTATGTCTTGGCCTAAGAATACTAGCAACAGGTACCTTCCAGAGACCAACTGGTGATATGATGGGGATTTCACAGGCATCAGTATCCAGGGTACTGCACCAGTTCCTGAATGCCATGTCAGCACATGTCGGTGATCATGTATATTTCCCCAATTCTCGTGAGGTATTGGCCAGCAATATGCGTCTCTTCCAGCAAATAGCGGAATACCCTGAGGTAGTGGGTGCAATTGACTGCATGCACATACACATCAAAGCACCAGCCGGTGAGCGGGGTAGGCCCTCATCAACCGCAAGGGCTTCCACTCCATCAACTGCTAGGTCATGTGCGATGCCCAGAGCATAATACTGAATGTGTGTGCTGGCTGCCCTGGAAGCTACCACGATTCCAATATCTGGCATCTGATGCAGCTTTACCAGACATTTGCCAATGGGGACATCCCTGACGGTCACCTAGTGGGGGATGCTGGATACGCACTGGAGCCGTGGCTGATGACACCCATCAGAAATGCACACACACCTGAACAAGAACTCCATAATGAGGCACACGCACAAACACGAAATGTAATCAAGCGTGTGTTTGGGATGCTCAAGTTATGGTTCCGGTGCCTGGACACATCTGGTGGAGCCTTGCAGTACTCAGCAACTACATGTACCCAAATTGTCATGGTATGTGCCATGCTACACAATATGATCCTGCGTAAACAGCTGCAGCGGGAACAGCATGGGGTAGAGCCAAACAGCTCCCCACCATTGCCAAGGCCTGCACAGGCACAGCGTGACTCGGAGGAGGAACAACCTGAGCCTGCCCCAGTAGGCAGAAGGAGGCGTGCCCAGTATGCCTTGGCCTTGGCAAAGAGGCAACGCATAGCATATACACTGGCTCAGTAGGAACCTTGGAAATGATACCTCTCTCTGACTTGCACATAAAATAAAAGGGATGCCTAACTTGACACTACCTGTTTCCAAACATGTATAGGGAGTGTAGTATGTGCATCTGACATAGGTAGCCCTGCAGCACCACCGGAGGCATGATTGCCATATTTTAAGCAATATAAAGCAGTGCTAAGAAGCATTTACCAATATTTAGTATATGTAAACAAAATTGCTTGTGCCAACTAGCACAATATTGGGCAACATTGAGCAATGTTGGGTAAGGTCGGGCAAAGTTGAGCAAAGACAGGTAAACATGCTCATATTAGCTTTACTGTCCCTTAAGCAGTCTGGTCTGCCCAGCATGAAAATAAAAAGCAGTGACAGGGCTCGAACCCAGGATACTGTGCACTATAGTCACAGTACTGAACCACTAAGCCATGATAGCATTTCAGTAGCACAGACACAGCAGGACAATTGTACAGTAATGCAAACACAAAGAAATGCTGTAACATGCCCCTAAAGATGCATATGGGTAACCTCCCCCACAGGTCTATGCAGACAGAGAACATCAGGCCAGGCAGTGTGATGTGGGTTGTGTAGGCTATGAAGTTGCAATCTATTTTATGTGGCATTGGACACTAAGAAGTGTAGTACAGTAGTATGCCTCAAGCTAGTATGATAGGCAACGGTACAGACTGAAATGGTGTACCGTACATAGCAGTGCAGGCATAGCAAATGTGTATAAGTGTCGGATGAACCCCTCATCGTATGTACACCCACAGTAACAATCAAGTGTGCCCCTGGGTAGAAATGTACAAAGAATAGCTGCCCCCGTATGTAGAAATGTTGATAAGTCTATGCAAATTGTCTCATGGAAGCCCTGTAGGCACATCTATGACACAAAGGTGAGGCCTGCTGTAAAAATACAACTTGATTTTCCATACACATATAGTATAAATGTCTATACTGGGCGTGCTCACACACTCCAAAAAATGTAGTGGATTTCATTCAGCATCACACTAAAAGGTCATACTGGGCATGCTCACACACTTATGCCAAATACGGAGGTGATAATAAGGGATCTATGGACGAATGTGGATAGACATCTCTACTTCCAGAAACACATTCACAAAGTTGTCAGAAAATCATGCTATGTGTTCACACAAACTGCCAATGTCAGTGCATGTAGGTCAAAGGAGGTTCCCAGTACTCATCAGTCATCAAACCCATCAGAGAGTACCACAACACACTTGTGATGAATCTGACTAGGCACGTTCAGCAGCCAGAAGGACCACTGAAGTACCCTAACAAGAGGATTACTGGCCTCAAACAGGTGCCCCATGCAACAAGACTGAATGTAACCCACTCTGTACTCTGTTGCATACTGTCTACTCAGGAGATCTCTGCCCAACAGACAGGTCCATGTCATGTCTACACTCAGATCTCTTCTGAGTTACAGCTCAGTGGCACTAAATATACAGACCCAACTGATGTTGCCAACATTCTGGCAGATAGGATCAGTGTTAACTGTACCCCCCTCTCACCCATGAAAGAGAACATCTTTATAATGGAAGACTGCAAAGTTGCTGTCATCATGGCTGCACAGGTAAAAAACACTCTCTAAAGCCAGTATCACAGCAGCCATGGGACTAGAAAACTTCACAGGCTGTGTTCCACACAAACCACAGAATGAACAGGAACCACACTGATGTACCATGTGAGGTCATAGACTCACCTCATGCTTTGTGCCTGTTGAATGGTGCACAGTGATGGTTATCCCACTACACACGGGTGGAGACACCATGGACCCCAGGAACTAGTGCCCCATTAGCCTGCTGAGCTCGCTCTTCAAGGCCATGGAATGTATCATCATACAACATATAAAAAATTACATTTGTAATCCCCAAACCCTGGACCACAACCATGTTGGGTTTGTAAAATGCAGATCATGTCACCTAAACCTGATAGATGACATCAAAGCAGTCAACAGAACCATCGACAAGGGTAAGGTGGATCACACAGCCTATGTTGATCCTGCCATGGCTTACAACACCACCCCACACTCTGGAAATATAGATAAACCCACTAAACTAGGTATAAATTGCTATGTCACAAGATGTACTGCCAACAGGCTTACTGACAGAATACACACTGTGAAAGTAGCAGACTCCAAGTATGACTTTGGACCAGTGATGAGTGCAGTACCACAAGGTCCAGTCCTGTGTCTTGCCCTGTTTAGTATCTACTTCCTTGAAGTAAACTTTAACATGGAAAGTCTGTGGCTACTGAAGTTTCCAGAGGACTGCAAAGTAGGAGCCATAATTGTAAACACTGAAGATTTGGACATCCTACAAAAGGGCCTCGCTGAGACAGATGGCTGTTGTCAAAGTCATGGGCTCTAGCTCAATGCCAAAAGGTGCATTGTCATCCCCTTTGTTAAAAACTCTGTAACCAAGAATGACAACAAAGGCGGTAGTATACTTAGCACTGAAAGTGTGACAAGAGACCTTGGGTCGCAGGTGGACACTGGACACAACTGTGATAATCACATCCCCACAGTAGTTAGGAAACCCTGCTATGTGGCACACCTCATCACAAAATGTGTCTCATGCAGAATAGAAGAGGACATTGTTCCCCACCACACATCACTCACTAGAACTATAATAGAGTACAACACCACTTTTGCTATGTACCTCACAAGACAACTACAACAACTGGAAAGCCTGCAGCAATACCTCACAAAGAGCATTAGCAGCCTGAAATACATGCCGTACACAGACCATCTCAAAATGCTCCATCAGTACTCCCTTGCATATCGCCTACTCAGATGTGTTCCCTGCCTAACATACAAAACTATGTCAAATGCAGAGCTGTTGGACATGCTCCACTTAAACCACTCACAATCCCTCTGACCTTCAGACCCAAAACCATGAGTGAAATACAAAAGGAAGGGGTGTACCCATTTACCTTATGGATACCCACACCTTCAGGTTAGTGGCACAGCATGAGGCCTTGGAGACCACGCAAGTGCAACTAACATTGGGCAAAGCTGCTCATCAGATTGTAGCTTGCTACAGATCACCTACCTTGTCACAGGAACCTCACTCAGCATTCCTGAGAACAGTGGAAAATATAAAGGTCCTACCAAACACCATTATATGAGGTGATTACAACTACCCAAACATTGAGTGGGAGAATTACTTGTGTACAACATCCTTTGCCCAATGTTTCCTAGAGTTTAAAAGCTTGAACATCCTGGAACAGCTGGTCACCATGCCCACTAGAGGTGACACCATACTGGACATGATAATCACCAACATGGGGTACCAGTGTTCCACAACAGAGATAAAACCCTTGCTGGTAATATCAGATCATAAAGTAATCACACTGGACATCCACATCCTGCCCCCCCCCCCCAGTCAATGAAACCACCGTGAAGACATTTTCAAAAGCAAACTGCACATGTCCCAAGACAAAAGTGGAAAGTTCCAAAGACCTCCTGCTATAGGATAATGGTATATAATCTGCCGAATCAGTTACAAGTGCATCCTATGAGCATCTACATGGATGCATGGATCGAAACATCACAAATAAAACCAAGATGCACTCCTCCAAAAATAAGAAATCAATCTGGTGGTCATTGCCCATAAATAAGCTAGACAACAGAAGGAGGAAACTAACACCTGATAGAGCCAACTTCACTAAAGGAAAGGCATCACTGATCATTATTAGGAAGAAGCAATGATCGCTCATAAAATAATTCAAGGACACTTTCAAAAGACAAATTGCCAAGGACTGTAAGAATAACAACCACAAAGCTTGCAGTAGCTATACCAGACATGTAGGTATCAACTTCCAAATATGCTGTCAGCTACTGACAAATGGCAAGGAATACACTGAACCAACTTTCATTGCCCACATCCTGAGGGACAAGTTCAGTGTAAACTTCCCCCCATCAACCCTAAAAGGGCCTGTGTCCATCACAGAAGGATGCAGAGCCACAGATGTCATGGACATGCAGGTAAAGACAGCCCTCTCCAAAGCCAAGAACACAGCATCAATGGGACTGGATGGTGTCCCAGGCTGCGTCTTACACTAGGCCCAAAAGGAACTACATCCTCACCTACATTCATTGCAACAGACTCAGTCATACCACAGGGTATGTACCCAAAGAATGGCATACACTAACAGTCATCCAGCTCCACAAAGGGGGTGCCACAACAGAACCTGGAAACCATTGCCCTATATGTCTACTCAGCCTGGTCTACAAAGCTATTGAGCAAATTGTCATGGAACCCATAAACAGAGACATTGGGGACCTCTAGACACTGGACTCTACACAACCTCACCTTGTTAAAGGCAGATCCTGCCTCTTAAACATAGTTGACTTACTTCAAATAGTTACCAAGGACATAGATGGAGGTGAAAGTAGTCCACAAAGCCCACCTGGACCTCACTAAGGACATTTTACACCATTCCCCATTCTGTCATCATGGACATGCTTACCAGCCTGAACATCAACAGCTATGTCACAGGATGTGTGGCCAAGTGGCTCACAGATCAAACACACATGTTCAGAGTTGCGGGTTCCATGTCCGACTCTAAGACAGTCACAAATGGCATCCCACAGGTCTTGGTCCTGGGACCCCACCTGTTCAGTAGACACTGCTCAGAGGTACAGGCAAACATGGGAGGAGTATGGCTGAATAGGTTTGCAGATGACTGCTAACTGTGGTCCATAATCAACTCTATGGCTGACACACACATCCTCCAGAAGGGGCTTACAGAGACAGATACCTGGTGTCAAAACAATGTCCCAAGAAGAATGCCAAAGAATGCATAGTCATCCCCTTTGGCTAAAACAAAGTGCAAACAAATTACCACATAGGTGGTACTCCAGTATGTATGGAGAAAGTCATGAAGGCCCTGGGGACACAGTTAGATAGTACACTCTCCTTTGATGATCACGTGGCCAAAGTGTTTAGACATTCCTTCTATGTAGCCCACCCAATGTCACCTAATGTAACCCACTTTGTCTAGTCTGATGATGTCACCATCCTAAAAATATACCTGTGGAAAAGAAAATTCACAGTAATGTGTATAGCGCATTGTGTAAATGCATACTCCTGTAGTGTCATAAACCAGTTAGGTAGGGGTTTGAATCCTGCACTTGACAAGTGGGGGTGTGTCTGTTTGTGTGTGATCTCCTTAGAGAGGAGTAACCTTTTTGGAGAGTACTCAAACACCTTAAAAGTGGTATACTAATCTTTGTCAGGTCTGATTATGTCACCATCCTACAAATATACCTGTGGAAAAGAGAACTCAGAGAAATGTGTGTAGCGTGTCATGTAAATGTGTACTCCTGTAGTGTCATAACCCAGTTAGGTAGGGGTTTGAATCCTGCACTTGACTAGTGTGTGTGATCTCCTTGGAGAGGAGCAAACATTTTGGAGAGTACTCAAACACCTTAAAAGAGGTATACTAATCTGTGTTAGGTCTGATGATGTCACCATCCTACAAATATACCTGTGGAAAAAAGAATTTGCAGTAATATATATAGCGTGTCGTGTTAATACATATTTCTCTCTTATCATGAAGTAGTTAGGTAGGAGAATGAATCCTGCACTTGGTGAGTGTGTGTGTGTGCTCTATGTGTGTGACACTGTTGGTCAATGGGTTGCGGGTTTTGCTTTTACTACTGTATGACATATCAGTATGACACCAGTATGTGCATTGCATATGTGAGGTAGCTGTGTGGCAAATACATATACGTACATGTGACCTCAATTATTGCATGTGTGGGAACCTTGCTTTCTCCAAGAACACATCTGTCATCTTTTCAAGAGTGTGCTGCTGCTTTCCAGACCTTAGGTCACATCTGTATGCTTGTGAAAAGGCCAGCCACTGCAGTGATCCCTGGCCTAGGTCAACTGTGTCACACATGCTCATTACAGTTTCTATAGAATTGTGTGAGTGAGGGTTTATGGCCGAGGTATATGTCAGACCTGTTCAAACGCAGCAGGGTCTATCAATGATGGCTATTCATTATAGGTGTACAACAACCTTTGTGGATATGCATGCAGACCCCTTATTGCTTATGTAATCCACCGAGGGATTTAAACAAACATTTGGAAATGTGATTATCAAAGGAGAGATGATGTACCACTTGGTTGCATGTACACATCGGTACCTGTTCTTCATGTTGGTGGCTACTACCTATGTGGTACTGTGGGGATACTATGTTCCGTAAAGGTGGATGACTATGCTTTGGTTGGCTTAGAGCTTTACAGCATGGGTTTGATAACAGGGATCTGTCTGTGTAATACCCTTGTGGAGGATGTGTGTGTGTGTCATCTGGAGAATGCATTATAGGCCACAGTATGCATTACCACATGTGGACAGACATATCCCTACTGGGATTGCTTGTACCTAAGAGAGCTATATGCCAAACAGGAGTGGTCTCAGTAATGGGTGCAGGTGAATACCACTGGTTACTGGCATAGTATAGTACCTGAAGGATCCAAATGTTACTGTGTGTCCTACATCTGTGTGTCAGTTGTCAAGACATCATCTAACGATTGGTTATGGTCAGGCTGTTGAAGTTGTGTATACTACCAGAATGCAAAACAATGACAGATAGTAACAGTATCACCCACAGCACAGTGTCAAACCATGTCATACACATATGTGTAGTCAAGTTCCGAAATGTGTGTAGTACACTGCATACTGGCCAACAATCGAGACTATGGAGTGTTACTGTGTAATACAGGGCATGTCACCCTGCCCATGTGTCCACTATACACGTACATGCAGACAGTGCACCTCCACCATGTTCACAAATGCACACCTGCAAATCTGTGCCACACACATCCCACACATACTGTCCACTCTCTAACACATTCTGCCAATACTACACACATCAGCCAAGTGGCACGTGGGCGGACAATACACTATTGGAACTAACTCTGGTGTAAACATTACTACATTGACAATCATAGCTTACATGCATCATGCCTGCTCAGCTACACTTTCAAGCATATCATTACACTCTACTGCTGACAACATGCTAACATTTCTATACTGCTATAAAGTTACCCTGAGCATCAGCACCATGGTAGCCTGTTCCTGCATTGATGTTACAGATGACAGGAGGTGGCACAGGTTTCATCATATGCACAGGGTGTGTTGTTGGTTTGCCAGAGGCCTACAGTGAGCCATACAATCGACATGTGTGTGTGTGTGTGTGTGTGTGTGTGTGTGTGTGTGTGTGTGTGTGTGAGGGCCAAGAGTACTGCTATGGGCCAATGTTGATGTAATGTGTGCGTGTATGCGGTAGCCCTAGGTATCTTGTTTATGTGTGTGTGTGTGTGTGTGTGTGTGTGTGTGTGTGTGTGTGTGTGTGTGTGTGTGTGTGTGTGTGTGTCTGCATGCACACAGTTCCACCATGTGGCTGCCATATATGGGTATTTGTGGGACAGCTACCGACTGTACCTGCCAGGCTTTACAGATCACTATCTCTGGCCACAGATATGGTACCTGTGCCTGGCAGGGGTGCTACTGACACTATCAGGTACTAAGCCTGACTGGGTACTATTCCCAGAGGTAGATGGATGTACACTGGACCCAGACCCCTGCTGGGACTGTCCAGAGTCACGTGCACGTCGTCTTCTAGGATGGTCTATGGACAACCCACCCCCAACATTGATGGAGTTGGTACTGGCACTACAGGAGCAGTTGTGACTTGATGGACATCCGCAGCGACTGCCAGCTGCTGATGTTGCTGCCATACGTCCATGTTGCCGACTCAACCATCCCGCCCTGTCCTGATACATGGACATGACATTGCGGAGGACATCTAATGTCTCACCCCAACGTCTATCAGTGAACTCAGTGTAATGATGGATGGCACCTGCTAGGTCAGGGATACTGTCAATTACGGCAGTGTTATGTGCCCTCTGTGCCCTTAGTCTCTGTCTGGTGTACCTTTCCATATGTGCCTGTGTCTCCATGACAGCCTGGAACATGTGTGAGGTTGTAAGATCTGTGGCACGTCTGCCAGTGGCATGATGAGCAGCAGTGCTCCAACGAGAACTCCTGGACATCTGCCTATGTGGTACCCCTCCAGACATCTGGGTATGGCTGCTGTGTTGGGATGCATGTGCCATAGATACCACACTGTCCTGGTCAATGCTGGCTGTACACTGTGCCTCAGCTAAGGGCATTGGTGATGGATGTATTGGCAGTATGACTGTGTGCATGGATGGGGTGGACACTTGTGTAGTGTCGATTGTTGGCCCAATGACAGACCCTGGCAAACATGCCTGTGCCTCAACACACCTATCATCATTATCACTATCATGCTCAGTGACATCAGTTTCCCTGCTGCAGTGAACCAGCCTAAAATCAGCACCTGTGAGAGGGAGACAGGAAACACACTTTACGACCTGTACATGATGTCTGCACACATGCACACATGAACACATGCACACATGCACACATGAACACATGCACACTTACACACATGAACGCATGCACACATGCACACATGAACACATGCACATGTGAACACATGCACACATGCACACATGAACACATGTACACATGCACACATGTACACATGAACACATGCACACATGAACGCATGCACACATGCTCCTCACTAAAACAGACACACACACACACGCACATACACACACACACACACACACACACACACACACACACACACACACACACACACACACACACACGCATCACCAGCAATCTAGAACACACTCAATAGCATGTGATGGTGGGATACAGTATCACAAGCCAAACATTTATACCAAATGTGACAGCATACAGGACGTGTGTTGCTCAACTGCATGCAGTGTGAGTGTAGAAAACCCTTGCTAATAACAGTACACATGGCTTTGATGCATGTGTGTTTTGTTTAGTGATTGGTCTCACCCTGGAAAGCAATGTGTACATGGACACAACATCGCTGTGCAAGTATTAAAAGCTCTGCAATGTCCTGTGCACCATCACTCACAGGTATAAATACCATGGCTGGATGTGTATCAGTGTGTCACATAGATATCCATTTCTGATTAGAGCATCTGTGTCTTTAGCAGATAATTGTGGACACAGGTTTAGCACATGCATGCTATGTATACACACAGAATGAGTGGTGCATGTATACCTGATGGAATACCATTGCTCAACATTGTACAGTGGTTATGGTGAGTGTTGGACATATTGTGGACATGCCAGTGCCAGCCATGACATAGCATGCTATCACACAACTGCAACATTAAACATCACACATACACAATGTGTGTCATGTGACCTATACACTCAATAGCATTACAAGACATGTGTGTCACTTTGTACAAATGGTGAATGCTATGCATATTGTGTATAGGTGCCTATGTTTGCACACACCCAACATTGAGGTGCATAGCAATTAATGATATGTGTAGTACTTTGGCCACTGTAACTGGATGGGGTGTAGTACCATCAGACATCATCATGCAGCATCATGTGGTCACTCAAGGCTACTAATGTGTGCCAGACCGGCACATAGCATGCTGTACCTGAACTGCAGTACCATGGCTACATTCACCATTTCATGGCCAGTTGTTACATGGGTTCATAAGGTGACGAATAGGGGGCATTGCCTAACATGAATGTATTATGTGTTGAAGTGTGTTGCACAGCCACATGAGAGGCCTCTACCCCTCAGGTATATTATGTGTGCTGTGTGGATGACATTTGGTATACTGAAGTTTGACCTTACAGCGGGTGTCTGAATACGCCATGTGTAGCATGTTAACATGTACTGCATATGACACAGTTGTGTGTGTTGTGTGCATGTGTATCGACTCTGCTTATCCAACGTCCACTACAGTGTTGCCACAATTGTGTGGGATGGTCTATGTATTGCATGTGTTTGAGGCAGCTACTCACGTTACTGAGATGTGCATAGTCTCACAGCAAACATGCACAGCATGCATTATGTGCTGGTGTGTGACGTGTACATGGCCTACACCTCACCTATGACACGCACATTTAATTAGCAATATTAAATGTAGAACACACTCACCAGCATGGGTCTGTTGCCTTGCTGTCACACCAGAGAGACCTACAAGGATATGAGACAGTTTGTCAGTGGCAACAACTGTGGCATTGCTACTGTATGTTTGCAATCTTACAGTAGTATGACTGTTGACAGTCACAGGCCTGCATATTATATTCCAAATTATTATTATTGCACAACACTAGGCACCACATCTTGTAAATACACAGTACACATCTCACATAAGCATGATCTACTAATAGAGGTAACAGTAGTGTACAGCTATGCCATGTTACCTGCATGCTCCATGTCAACTTGCTGGGTGGCTCCGGCCTCCATGATGATGCATGTTAGTTGTTGTTGTTGGCCAGGAACCACCTGGCTAAGGAGCAGCTCCTCCACTCTGGTGAGAGGGGGATGGATGGCTACCCCACCACCTGTGGCAAGCTGTTATCTACGGATATCAGACACATGCTGCTGGACATGTCTAATTAAATCACTGCAGTGATGGCGTACCTGCTCATATGTCCGGTTATGCATGCCTATGTCATTTACCCTACGGACAAGATCTTGCCACAGTGCAATCCGCTCATGCTGGTCCTGGCTGGTTCTTGAGAACAGCAGGGCGTAGTGCTGAAACATGATGGCTGTAATAACTTCCTCCTCTGCTGGGCTGTATGAGGGATTATGATGGTGGGCCATGACCCTGGAAGACAATGGAACAATATGTGTGAGCAAGTCAAGTGGCACACTTAACATTCCAAAGTACAGATATCATTTAACTGCCATATATAGCAACCTACTGGTTGTCAAAGGATAAACACTTTCAATATCACATATCAGTGCTCAACCCACAACTGCCTGACCATGCCTGGCACACTCTATATATCAAACCATCTTTTGCACAACAACAAAGATAAACCAGTATGTAAGACTATACAACAATCCATGGCACACTGTATGCGAAACAATGCACCACCTAGCCACAGGGGGTATATATCAAGCTAATGCATAACATAACATGTAATCCATTGCAATGATTGTAAAGCCCAGTCACAGTATTACCAGTATACCACACTAGTCATTGATGGCAAACCCCTGCCTAACATATGTGCTCATTCATCAATAAAGGTGGCATACTGCTGTACTAGACTATACATGTTGCTAGATATGCACCTATATCCTGTAACACACATATGACTGAGGCCATGATACAGGCATACACACACACATCAGACATACATACCAGATACAAAGTTATGGCAACCCACATGACCTTTAACTGTGTACCAACTGTGTCCCATACAGTACTCTGTGTCATTAGTTACAAGACCTTATACCTGAGGTATGTCATCTGTGAGGACTACGGGGAACAAACAAAACAGTGGTTCCAAGACATGTGGACATACACTATACTGTGCTGTTTAGGCATACAGCTTCAGGTAGTACGACAGTTCATTCAGGGGTTGGATTCACCAGCAGTAACACTCAATAAGCATACATGTACTGCTGTAGCCTACAATGGGACACCCCAGTCGACACCAACAGACTATGTCAGACCGTCTGGCATACTGCTTTTTCTGCCTAGCAATAACATACATATCTTTTGCTGGGATCACAGCTAGGACACATAATACAATGACAGAAACAGTTTCCCCCTTAGCTATCACACATGTACAGAACTCTGACACATTCACCAACACATTCACCATCACACTCAGTCAACCTCACATAGCAATTATTGCAACAAGTACATGTGGGTGTGTATCGGTTCATAGGTAGGTTATAGGCTGTTGGCCCTAGGACCTATAGATGTCTAACCATACACTACCCTGGCCTTTGACACACAGGTAATTTCATTTCACATGGCCCTGTCAAGCAGAGCCACAGAGGTGATTCCCGGGGTGTATTTCCTATCTCAGCTTTGCTTGTTAGGCAGAGGTCACCTCCGGGTAGACGGTATGTGACACAGTCTAGCTGTGGTTTTGTGAGATGGTCTGCATAGGGCATCTGTTTGAGGCCAGTATTACTCTTTTGAGGTATGTCTGTGTCCTTTCCAGTTGCTGTAGATGTCTTGTGAGGTACATACCACATGGGGCATTGTACTCTATTATGGGTTTTATGTGTGTGGAGTAGAGGGGAACACTGACCTATATTTCCCTGGATGACACACCTTTTGTGATGATGTGTGCCACATAGACAGATTACATGACTAGTGTGGCACTGTGACTATCAAAGGGTATACTACTGTCCACCTGTGTCCCATGGTTGCTTATCACACCTTCGGTGTTAAGTAGACTACCACCTATGTGGTAGTTAATGGGTACTGAGTTTTTGCAAGGAGGGATGCCAATGCAGTGTCAACATTGAGCTTGAGTCCATGGCTTTGTCACCAGGCATCTGTTGCAGTAAATATGATCCCGTCTCTCTCTCTCTCTCTCTCTCATTCTCTCTCTCTATACATATATATATATATATATATATATATATACATATATATATATATATATATATATATATATATATATATATATATATATATATATATATATATATATATATATATATATATATATATATACACACACACACACACACACACACACACACACACACACACACACACACACACACATACATGTAAATCCATTGGTGTACATATAGATATACATATAGGCACATAGTCCACCTTTCATGGTGGGAATATCAGGTATGGGAAGGTTGTGAGATACACAGTTATGTCATAATATTGCACAGTGTTGTGTGGAATGCATTGAAGGTGTTCCCAACCCATGTAGCTTTAGCAGGCCTCACTGGCTGCAACACTGCAAACCTGATGAATCATACCCACACTGCAAACCTGATGAATCATACCCACAGCGTTCAACTACCACATGTCATATACCAGCACTGTATGCTGTCTGGTTTGCCACACACTACAACCTACATAGAAATATGCACATAACAACCTTCAACAACATATATATATATATATATATATATATATATATATATATATATATATATATCCACCTTTCACGAACAGTTGCAGTATGTCCCTTGCTCTATGCACATGTACAGATGCTAATATATCTGACACATCTCTCTCTCTCTCTCTCTCTCTCTCCCTCCCTCTCTCTCCATTCCTGCAATGAAATGATTGCATGTGTGGACAGCTAGTACAGCCTGCTTTTACAGGTATCTGCACAAGTGCATGGCCTCTGTACCAATTGTTGGCCACCATTTGGCAATTGGATGCAGCCTGCTGTGTGGTACTTGCAGTACTCACTGTCATAGCAACCAAATGCTATAAATTACTAGGTCAGGTAGGCGTAGCCCTTTCAGTTTTCCAAAGTGGGGACCATGCTTGTTTGCTGTGGACACCATTGTGTAAGTCAGAAGGTTGGTGTACTTCTTGTATCTGATGCTAGGAGTGTAGCCAGTGATTTGAATGTTGTACTCAGACCTGAATGTTGCCACTTCCAGCACACAGTTGTCAGTGTAGAATTGTACTCACCCCTACAAATGGTAACACAAGATACTTGGGAGTGTATAGTTTCTTTTCTACTTACGCAATTAGCTGCCATACATACGTAGTTATTGAGATGTTTTCATTTAGCAAATGAACTGTTTGTGAACTGCTATACTGTAGATATTAATGTACTCACTTCTGCACAGTTTGTGTTTTTTTTGTTGACATTAGCACAGGATGCTCATGAAAACTGGACAATTCCAGTACTGAGTATGCCTACCTGCATCCTTGCTGGACCTTGAACACACAGGTATTTTGTACATTTGGGTGGGGATTGTCCTGCTATGATACTGTATGGGGGTTGTAAAGGGCTGCTGTAACATTATTTACTGTTAAAATGGCTGGTTCTGTTATCACAGTCATGTAATGCTATTCCACAACAACTGTTGGTAAAGTTCCACAGAACAGGTTTTGTGTTATGGCATTCCTATCTTACCTTTACATTCACTCATTCAGATGCATGATATATATATTTCAGCAACAACCTGCTGTATATCTACTGTGGCTTAGCGGTACTTCATGCAGTCTAGTGTGTCCAAGGTCCGGGGTTCGAGACTCACATTGGTGTTTTATTTTGCTGCTGAGCAGAACAAGGCCCCTCACATGCAAGGTGACTAAGGCACTTTTAAGCAGTTGTAAGTGGGTTTGCTTGGATTTGCATGATGCTTAGCAATACTTAGATAAGTGCACACAGGCGCACACTCACGCAAACCCACTAACTACTGCTTAAAAGTGCTTACTCCTGCTAACCCCCGCGCTCATTTCTTTGAAAGTAAAGAAAATGGGGAGATAGGAAAGTGGTGATAAAGGGGCAGAAAGAGGGAAAGACAGTAGGGAAAACAGCTCGGGATGTGCAGGACGGGTGTAGGGAAGGTCCATAGCTGTCCATTTAATTAACAGCAACAGCTGTGCATATACTAGTAATTTGAAGGGAAATTTGAAACCTTCCACCCCTGAGAGAGGGATGAGGACAACAAAGTATGTTGTACTGCCAATTAAATTTCAGTTTATGTGTCCAGCGGACATGTGTGCAAAATGGGCAGCTATGTATGTTTTTTCTGGGAGCACATTGTCCATTTTTTTTTCAGGTGAGAGTGGAATGTGGGGTAGGGGAAGTAGGTATATTTTGGGAGGTAGATTGGGTAGGTAAACAGGCAAGACAAACAAGATGCATACAGGGGCAGAATATGACACATGGGGTGAGTGAACACCATTGACAGGGAAGGGTGTTTGGAAATCGCAAGCCCATGAGCCCACAGATGGCAACAGTGGAACTGAGATCCCCAACCATGGGCAGTCATCACTGCATCTTCACAGCCAGGAGGGTGGCTGTGCTGGGGGCTGTGTAGGAGGGGCAACTCACCCATGAGTCACGCCACTCTTGCCTCAAGCTGGCGTAGAGCATCAGTGACTGAATGCTCGATCTCCCTACACACCACAGCCTGGACCGTTTGGAGGGTGATAGGTGACCCTCCTCCAGCCACTCCTGCACGGGAGGGACAAGCCCCATCCCCTGTAGTGCTTCCACCCAAAGGTGGTACAGGACCAACGGAGGAGGAAGTCCCGGGCTGGGAACCAGACCTGCTGGTGCCAGGTGCCATCGCCAGCCGAGGTGGGACAGGTGGGTCCGCTGGGACTGGCCTTCCTATACGTTCTATGTTTAGGAGGATTTAATGACAATATGGGTTAGTAATAGCCAACAGCATTCCAATTTAGTTGTAACAGCATACAGTAGTATTCCCATTAACCCAACACACCAGAGTTCCAACAGTTGAACAGCAAGCATAACACATGCATATATAGAACAACAGTGGACATTCCAGCAGCATGCATGATTGATTGGTGGCAACAGGCCACCAAGACTGTGGTATGTGAACAGGGCATATGCATCAATGTAAATGCAGATATTTATAAACCAATAGGACATGTGTCCCAACAAATGTTATGAGATTAGACATACCCATTGAGGTGTGGAATTGCATTGTTTATGCACATACAGTAGGGTGTAACAAGATTCCTCCATTAACAACTTATATATACTAATAGTTTTCACTACATTCCTATTGACTGCAATTATATATCCCCTACATGTTTTATTACACTAGGCAATGTCCGTTAAATTGTGAAATGGGTTTTGCTAGTTCTTGATATACCTGACCTATATCTGACATACAAACTGTCCTGGATGCAGATGTTACTGTTACATATTTATATATTTCATTTATATTTATATATCTACATATCTGAATGTGTTCAGGTGACATTATCAGGTATATGTTAACAGCCCCCTACATTTCTAGCAGCACACTGACATTTCTGGGGAACACAATAACAAGATACTCATGTGCCAGATTAACCTGTACATGCAGGCCATGAACCAACAGTTGAGGACTGTATATATGCTTAACAGCTACTGGCACTCCCTTCATCCACTTTATATGGGCCTACCCATGTGTGGGTTGACTGCACTTAATACAACATTACTATTTCTATAATGCAAGGGTACAACAACATGTTGAAGAAAGTGACACTGACACACTCCAGGAATTATACCTTTAGTAATTACATTACACACTTTTCTAGTGGCTCTCTCATTTATTTGATATATCAGTGCATGCAGAGGTCTTTTATTCAAGACATATTATACCTTTATTAATGGGTTACAACACCTTTTCATGCTGTCTCACATATTTTATATAACAGTACATGCAGAAAAGTTATTCAACACTTATTATACCTTTATTAATTGGTTACAACACTCTTTTTCAGGCTCTCTCACTTCTTTTATATGACAGCACATGCAGAATAATTACTAACCTGCCTGGAGGCACAGCCTTAGCAGCTTATCTGCATAGGCTTGCTGATTCACAGCATGGACACCTGCAGCTGTGACGTAAATGAAGGGATATTGAGACATACCTATCCATAATATAGACTACAGTAGCAATTCTTACATACTTCATTCCATGGCTACATACTCAGTAGTGAGGCATTTTCCATTTCATGGGCCTCCTGTATCCACTGGTTCAGTCGGTCCTCCTTGCATCACTTCAGGTCTGAGTGGTGGTGTCTGACCTGCTCACCAGTCCGAGGGACGCCTGTGGCACTAGTGAGATCATGTGCTAGAGGGTTCCAGGCTTCCGCTTTGTACTCAGTGCCCTGAAACTGTCCCTGCAGGAGTCTTGCATCATGATGATTAACGAGGAGCCAAACCATTACTTTTGACTCCTCAATGCTCCACCTTTGTGCTCGAAAACGAGAGCCCTCTCCAACACCGGCCATACTGTCTGCAGATGGGAGCTACAACCAGTTATGGCAATTATTCCCACCTATGGAGCTTAAATATGCCTCATTTCCTGCTCTTATTTGTGATTGGCCGGTTTTGAAAAATCTCAGCTAAAAGCAAACCTGATTAGCAATGGGTAAACTTCCATTGATATATATATATGAGTGTGTTGGAAATGCATCCATATTTAAAGCTGTTATGGTTTAGTGGTTTAGACTCGATAAAACCACAGCTTTGTTGTAAATGTAGAATGAAACTGAAACAATAAAGAGGTCCCGAGAGTGTAAGACAACAAACATTTCATACAGTTGTCTACTGATTGCATAGACAAGTTATTGCACAGTATCCCGGTTTCGAGGCCTGTCATTGCTTTTTATTTTACTACTGGCCAGACCGGATAGGAGGTGTGGCTGTGTTTAGCCGACTTCGCTCAACTTTGCCCAACGTTGCTCGACGTTGCTCTACGTTGCTCTACGCTGCCCGTCATTGCCCAATGTTGCACTAGCTAGCGCGGTGTACAGCTCCACGCGAACATGTTATGTTTGCACTTGTTAGCGTGATGCACTGCTCCGTGTGAAGATGTTATATTTGCGCTAGTTGGCGCGATGCACAGCTCCAAGCAAAACTATTGCGCTGGTTAAAGCAGTGCTAAGCTATGAGCAATTATACTTCACTGTGCTTAATACTAGTGAACTTTGCTTAGCAGTGCTTCACATTGCTTAAGATACGTTACTTATGCATTTATCAGTACCATGACCATTCCACGTTCTTATATATATAGAAAATATCATTCACTACCACATAGGCCATTTCAATGCATTTTACTGAAATTTAAAAGGTAAATGTCAGGAATTCTTTTTATGCACACATTTCCTACAGAAAATAGGAAGGGGAGTGGTGGGACTCAAACCGGGAATGCCTCCTCTTTGCACGAGGGTTCTACCACTAAGCTATTGCTATTTGGCTTAATTTGCATATAAGTAGTTTATTATCCTTTTTGATGTCTACACTGCTAACTTTAGCTAAGCAATGGGCAAACCCATGCATACACGCACAAATATGGGCAGCTATATCGGGAATAATAAAAGCTTTACATTTTAAACTTGTACAGGGATTTAGAATGTGGGGGTGTGTAGTGTTGGGTATGTAGACATTTGAGCGGACTTGCTAATTTCAGTTGACATTTGCATTTTAGGCACTTTCAGGGATGTGGATATTTGGACTGCTCGGCAGTCTGACACACCCCCTGCACTCGTGCACGCTCCATGTTAGCCTTAGAGTTGAGTCAGCGCGCCCTCGTGAATATGCATGATGCGCTGACATCATACTCTTAGACTGCAGTTTCCGTGTAAGACTTAGTTAGTCTTACATGGAGGATTAGTGAATCCCGGCCATAGACGGTTATAAAAGAGCACTAAACTGCCCAGGGCACTGTAATTGCAATACTGACATGGTAGTATATGTAGCCACCTGACTATCATATCCAGCATTTAACATAGAAATGACCATACATACATTAAGGCTACGTATTTTGGAACACAACAGAGCCATAAAAAACAAGAAGTCTACAAGTGCTTTATTTAACCACAGTAAGAAGTGTGGCAACTACAAAAAGTTTAGATTTTTTGTCATTGACAGGGTGCCCAAAAAAGACATGGGAGGTGATGTTAAAACCTTACTAGAGATGAGAGAATGTCTATAGCAGTTGCGCCTGGCTGCAACAAAAACACCATGCATTAATGAAAACATTTCTATTGCAAGTGTTTTGAAATACAAATTCCAGTTTATTTAACAGATTATTATATGTTTAACTTTCTTTTAACTTTCCTTGGACAAATTATTCATCAAAGTGGCTTACATGAAATAGTTTATTACAACTAATTTTTCTGTTTTCAGATGTGGTTTTATCATAGCATTTCTTGTGCTTTTTTTTTTTCCCCTTTGCAGCAGGGGCTGGGTTAAATGGGTAATTGGATAATTGATTTTAATGGATGTTTTTTATATTGCCTGATTGCCTGTTTAGGACTATAAAAGTCCTGATTTTTTTAGTGTAACTGACTCTGAAGAAGCCCAATGTTATGGGTGAAAGTGCTAAGTCAGTGATTCTACATTTACAACAAAGCTGTGGTTTTATCGAGTCACGGATCTTTTTATTCTTACTAGGAAAGAAAATGTCAAACATCAAGACAATCTGCAGGCATATGCAGAGGTCCTAGGTATGACCACCATCTGTACCAGCCTGCAGGTTGTAGTCTATGTTTGGCAAGGTGTGACCTGTGATAACAACTGAAACAATAAAGAGGTCCCGAGAGTGTAAGACAACAAACATTTCATACAGTTGTCTACTGATTGCATAGACAAGTTATTGCACATCAGAAGCACCTTAACGTTATGACAAATAGCATAAGCTAAGGTAATGTCACACAAATGAGGTGTCATAGTAGCAAACCAAAGGAAGTCCTGTGTGTTGCATTTGCCATTGGTATTGTATTTCCTGCCAACTGTCACATTACTACAAGACGTGTCCGACAGTCCACATTTGATAAGATGGCAACCACAATCTGTGTCACCTATGTGTGTGCAATTTGAAGACATGTGAAGGCACTGTGACTACCTGCTGCCCTCAATAATCCACATGTATATAGGCATGAATGCTAACTGCCACCACCCACATATGTAGGTACAGCCTAAGGCTGTGTCAACTGTACATATTTTGCAGTCTATCATTAAGCCACAAACTCCTGTTAACACACTGCAAAGGATCATACAGTGGGTATGGAATGGTGTAAAGGTCCTGGCCACAAGCTGAATGCAGACAACAGTGTCAGCATGCCATATGGCAAGGACAAGTCCCCACTATTTCCCAAATTAGCACCAACCCTATAAACACACAGACTGCGATGACAGACCTGGGTACTCATTATGGCAATGATGTTGCATGCAGGCAACAAGTAGCGGCAGTTGTCAGGAATTGCTTCATAGGATCATAGGAGGTTAATAGGCTAATGGCCCTGGGGCCCTTACAAGCCTAGCCAAGAGTTTATCCCCCAAAAGAAACCTCAGTCAGCACCTGTCACACTTGGAACACAGGTGGAACCCCTGGGGCAAATTTGTGGTTTCCCATCTACTCATCAAGGTTGCATTTGAAAAGGGTCAGTGAGGTGTACTGTTTGACGTGTATGCAAAGTCTATTCCAGAGACGGGGCAGCCTCTAGGAGACAAACCTGTCCCTCCAGCAGGTTATGTTAATGTCACATATTAGGTTCAGGCCTTTTGAGTGGGTAGTGCATGAGGAGTTACATTTACAGATATGGAGCATCTCCAGTAGGGCAGGGTCTGAGATTGCCTTGTAGGTGAGACCACCCCTGAGCAATCTGTATGATACCGAGTACAGTGCTAGTGATTTGAGACTATCCACATAGAACAGGTGTTGGAGGTCATAGATTCTCTTTGTGAGGTCTTTCAGTGCCCTTTCCAGTTGGTGCAGATATTTGGAGAAGTACATCCCAAATGGGGCTTTATACTCAATTATTGGCCAAATGAGGGAGGAGTACAGAGAGGTAGTAACCTCCTTTTTTCTGGATGGAATCCCTTTACTGATGAGATGAACCAAGTAAAAATCTTTTCTGACCACTGCCGCTACATGATGGTCAAATGTGAGGTTATTAACAACCTAAGTGCCCAGGTCTCTCACCACAGGTTGTGTGCTTAGGGGGTCGCCGTTGATGTGGTAATCAGTAGAGGTTGTGTTTTTGCCAGATGGTATGATAATACCTTTTTTGGCATTTAGCTTGAGGCCATGACTTTGGTTCCAGTCATTAGTTGCTGTGAGACCTCTTGCAGTATGTTAACATCATTTGGAGAGTCAATGACAGCACCCAACTTACAGTCATCAGCAAACTTGGTCAGCCACAGGCCTTTTGTCTTTGCTTGTACCTCCAAGAAATAGATGCTAAACAGTAGGGGTCCCAGGACAGATCCCTGGGAAACTCCACTAGTGACAGGTCTGCTATCAGAGGTGGATGTGCCTATTTTGATTTTGAGGGTTCTTTCAATGAGCCAGTTGGCCACCCACCTGATGAGATAAGGATTTACGCCAAGTTGTGTTAGCTTTTCAATGATGCCTGAGTGGGGGATTGTGTCAAAGGCCTTGGCCAAGTCAAGGTAAGCTGTATGTACTGACTTTCCCTCATCCAGAGCCTTGGTGACAAAGAAGTTGACCAGGTTCAACAAGCAAGATCTGCCCTTGATTAACCCAAACTGGGTGGCCTCAGGTGCTTGGAGATTGCCTATGTCCTTGTTTATGAGATCCATAATAGTACACTCCATAGCTTTACACATCAGACTTGTCAAGCTAATGGGGTGATAGTTTCCAGGGTCAATAGTGGTACTACCTTTGTGCAAGGGGATGACAATGGCAGTTCTCCACTCTGCTGGAATGAAACCAGTACAAACCCACCACCGTAAATAACACAAGTAACATAAACTGAGGGTAATGCTGCTCAATGCCAGAAGTCTAAACCTCAAAATGCATGCACTCGAGGCATTCCTCAGTATGGAGAAAATTGATATTGATAACAGAAACCTGGTTTAAGGCACCAGAGAGCACCCCAGCACTACCAGGCTACAACTCATACCATACAGTTCAGCCACAAAACCCAGACCGAAATACAAAAGCCGGGGGAGTATCCATATTCATCAAGGATGCCCACACCTCCAGGTTAGTGGCACAGCACAATGCTTCAGAGATCATCCACGTGCAACTAACAATGGGCAAAACTGCTATTCAAATAATAGCTTTCTACAGATCATCCACCATATCCCAGGAACCCCACTCTGCATTCCTGGAAACACTGGGAAACATAAAGGCCCTACCAAACACCCTGATATTGGGTGATTTAAATTATCCAAACATTAACTGGGAGAACTACTCAAGTATGAACTCCCTGGCCCAACATTTCCAGAATTTATAAACTCAAATGCCCTGGATCAATTGGATAATACCCCCACCAGAGGTGACAATATATTGGACCTGGTCATCACCAACATGGGCAACCAGTGTTCCACACCGGAGGTCAACCCCTCGCTGGTTAGATCTGACCATAAACAAATAACTCTGGATATCCACATTCCGCCACCACCCCTGGTCAATGAAACCACCATGAAAAACTTTTCAAAAGCAAACTTCACGTGACTTAAGACCAAAGTGGGAAGTTTCAAAGCCCCCATGCTAAAGGATAAAGCTGTCCAAGCTGCAAAATACTTTACTAATGCACTTTATGGGCACCTACAAGAATGCATGGATCGTGCTATCCCAAATAAAACCAAGACTCACTCCTCCAAGAAAAGGAAACCAGTCTGGTGGACCCCTGCCATAAACAAGCTATACAATAAAAGGAGGAAATTAGTACAGAAAAGAGTAAAATCCCAAGAAGGGAAGACATCCCTGATCAGTATCAGCAAGAAACTACGTTCCCTCATAAAATCATCCAGGGCTAGCTTCGAAAGAAATGTTGCCATGGACTCCAAAGATAACCACAAGGCATTCTTTCACTATGTCAAGAATCTAAGTGGCAGTTCTCAGATCTGCTCAGAGTTAGTGCAGAATGGCACAAAATACACTGAAATGACCAATATAGCCAACATCCTGGCAGACAGGTTTAGTGCAAACTTAACCCCCCCTCTCACCCCCAAAAGGGCCCATAACTATACCAGAAGAATGTAGTGCCCCTGAAATCACAAACACTCAGGTTAAAACAGCCCTCTCCAAAGCCAAAAACACAGCATCAATGGGACTGGACAGTGTACCAGGCTGTGTCCTACAAGAGCTCAAAGATGAACTAACCCTTCACCTAAACACACTGTTTAAACTCAGCCTCTCCACAGGCTACGTGCCCACAGAGTGGCGCACAGCAACGGTTATTCCACTCCACAAAGGTGGAGCCACAACGGACCCCAGGAACTATCGCCTTATAAGCCTGACTAGCTTGGTCTGCAAAGCTATGGAGCGCATCATCATGGATCTCATTAACAGAGACATTGGAAACCTCCAAATACTGGACCCAACCCAGTTCAGCTTTGTTAAGGGCAGATCATGCCTCCTAAATCTGGTGGACTTCTTTGAGACAGTTGCCAAGGCTATAGACGAGGGAACGGTGGTACACACAGCTTACCTAGACCTCACAAAGGCCTTTGACACGATTCTCCACTCAGGTATTATAGACAAGCTCACCAGCCTGAACATAAACCCCTACGTCATGAGATGGGTTGCCAACTGGCTCACCTGGTAAGAGTTGCAGGAGCTAGGTCTGACTCTAAACCGGTTACAAGTGGTGCTCCCCAGGGCTCAGATCTAAGACCCCTCCAGTTTGGCATATACTTCTCAGAGGTACATGCAAGCACAGGAAGACTATGGCTCACCAAGTTTGCAGACGATTGCAAACTAGGGACTATATTTGACTCTCCGGCTGACACAGACATCCTTCAAAAGGGTCTCAAAGAGACAGATACCTGGTGTCAAAACCATGGTCTCAAGCTAAATGCCAAAAAGTGCATAATCATCCCCTTTGGAAAAAATAAAGTACCCACAAACTACCACATCGGTGATAGCCCCCTAAATACAGAAGATGTAATAAGGGATCTGGGGACCCAAGTAGATAGTAACCTCTCCTTTGATAATCACATTGCCAAAGTGGTTAGAAAATCCTTCTATGCGGCCCACCTAATCACAAAAGGGTTTGCATCTGGATCAAAAGTGGTCAGTGGGCCCCTCTACGCATCACTCATCAGACACATCATAGAGTACAATGCCCCATTTGGGATGTACCTTACAAGGCACCTGCAATAACTGGAAAGACAACAGAAGTTCCTCACCAAGAGGATCACTGGCATCAAGTAGATGCCCTATGCAGCTCGAATGAAGAAACTCCAGCTGTACTGAGTTGCATACCACCTACGCAGAGATGATCTCTGCCTGACATACAAGGCCATGTCCAACCCAGAATTGATGGACATACTCCACCTAAAGAAAACCATATCCCCTCGAGCCACATGCTCCAGGGATCTAAACCTCACCACAAAAATAAATAGGACATGCTGGAGGGATAGATTCCTGTCCCAGAGACTTCCCATGCTCTGGAACAAGATTCCAATCCACATTAGGCAGAGCTCCTTGCTAACCCTCTTCAAGAGAAACCTTGACGAGTGGATGGGAAACAGAAAGTTTACCCCAGGGATCACTTCAATGGCTCTGCTGGACAGAGGCACAGGGAAATAATCTAAGGGGGTGGTGAAAGCCAACACATTCTGGCTAGGCTTATAAATGCCTTCAGGCAGATAGCCTAGTACCTACCTCTGAACCTATGAACCTATGAACTTAGGCTGTGGTTGAATAGGATGCTCAATGGCGAAGCCACTTCTTGCTGGAGATGGCTCAGAATGCATCCTGGGATACTATCACATCCCATGAAAGCTGTGTTTGTTGCCTTGGATAGGGCCTGTAACCCTTGATCTTTGGAGATGTCAGGTGTGGGGCAAGTATCCGGGGTGTCAAGAGGGTCTTTGGGCTGGAAGGGGGGGGGTTTGCACTGAACTTATCTGCTTGCAGGTTGGCTAAGTCAACAGGATCAGTGTATGTGATACTGTTAATGACTAATTTGGAACAAACCTGGTCTTTGCCATGGAGGGTCCTGATGTAACTGAAGAATACTCTATGTGGTTCACCACATAGTTAAAGGGACCTTATTCAGACAAAATGTGGACATAACCTCTGAATAGTCCTCAGTCAGTGCAACAATACGTTAACAGCATGGCTGGTCTGCTATGCACCCATGCAGACATCTGTAGAAACTGTAAAGGCTGTTAACACTCACAATGGTCAGCCATGGCCATCAACACCTGTTCCATGCAGACAGCCTGTAATCAGTACTGCCCCACTGGTTACTGGTTATGTTGTCCACAGGTGTCTGTGGCATGCCAAGATGGCAATGTTGTGCTCAGCCTTTAAACAGCTGCCCCATGTACAAGAGTATAACTCCAAGTGCATTACCGGCACAAGATGCCTGATTCGCATATGAGATAGCAGAAACAAATACTGGAGAGTCAGGTGTGGCTACCAGAGGCTACCCTGTGTCAGGACTACACTCGCCAAACATGTCCAACACAGTACCATGCATACCCTCATCAACTGCATCAAGGTTGAGTGGATGAGAAAAAATATATCTGTCCCTGGGGGTTCAACCTGTGTCCAGCAATGGCAGGGGCAACAGGTGCTGATTGATTATTCTGTTGGGGATAAAGTAATGGCTAGGCTTGTGAGGGACCCAAGGCTAGTACTCTAGTAACTTCCTCTGTATCAATGAATCTGTGGTCCTACAAGACATCCAGGTGACATGTATGAAGGCTAGCTGGCTGTGTCACAGGGTATGCATGCAAGGTTACACTGTCTGCCCCCATTGTCCCTCACACACTGTTGCACGCATATGCACCTAGGTAAACATGTACATATACGGCCGTATTTTGGCAATGAAAAGGTCACTGTGTTTCCATTCCATCATACTCAGCTTTGGTAATCTTAGCAGCTCCCCAGGCTGTACACTCACAGAAACCTGGAACAGAAACAGAATAAGGTATGTGAAATAACAGTCAGTCAGCAGTACTAACAGCAATAATGCATCATGGCAGAGAGGTACATACACTTCTATGTGTACCCATGACAACTGCCAGCAGAGGGCACCTTACACAGCATAACATTACTACACTACACACTAGCATTACCTGTACTATATTCACCCTGTGCATCAGACATATAATAGCATGTCCCTGCATTGATGGTATGAATAACAGGGATGTGGCACAGGTATCATCACATGTACAGGGTGTGTTGTGGGGTTGCCAAAGGCCTAGGCTAGGCCATGCAGTTGACATCATGTGTGTGTGTGTGTGTGTGTGTGTGTGTGTGTGTGTGTGTGTGTGTGTGTGTGTGTGTGTGTGTGTGTCTGGAGGGTTGATGTTCAACTGGGCCATGGATAGGAGTTGTGTGTGTCTGGTGGTGACCTGCATGTGATAGTGATGTGTGAGTGTGTATACACACAGTCAAGCCATGTGCTAGCCCTACATGGGGGTATGCTGCACAGCCGTGGACTGTACTTGGAAAAATGTATAGTACACCATCTCTGGCCATGGACATGGGAACTGGTTCTGCCAGGAGTGTCACTGGCACCAGCAGGCCCAAGGCCAGATGTGGTACTACTCCCTGGTGATGACTGCTGTCTACTGGATCCATGTCCCTCATGGAACAGGTCAGGATCATGTGCCCATGGCCTGCTGTGTTGTGGTGTGGACAGCATCCTTCCTTCAGTGGTGCTGGTGGTGCTGCCACTATGGGAGTGCGAATGTGCACAGCCATGTGGCCTCTCAGCTGATGTTGTTGCTGACCTATGTCCACGTGTTCATCGCCCTACTCCCACCATATGGTCAAGCACAGACATTTTATGGTTGAGCACTGACAATGTCTCACCCCACCATCTTTCCACAACATCAGCATAATGATGTACAGCATCACCAATAACACGGAGGTCATCATGCATGGCAGGAAGTGTTGCATCCATGACCCTGAGCCTCTGTTTGGTGTACCGTTCAGAATGTGCCTGTGCCTCAATGATGGACAAAAAATGCATTGGGTGACATCTGCTGTGCCACCTCTGACAGGGGCTGGATGGGCAGGAGTCTTCCTTCGAGCACCCCTGTCAATCTGCCTGTGTTGGACCTTTCCAGCTCTCTGGCTATGGCTACTGTCAACAGTCACAGATGCCGTAATCGCACACTAGTCTGTTCGATGTCACCACCCTCCAACTGTTCAACATCTGTGGCTGCTGGGGACTGGGTATGTGTGGGCATATTGACTGTGTGTGGGGACATTGTGGCTGGAAGTGGGATGTCAACCAATGGTACAGATTCAGCTCCAAACAACCACACCTCTGCCTCACTATGACCACCATTATCATCATCAGAGTCCAATGAGACACTGACATCAGGTTGTGAGAGGGGGAGAGACCCCAACCCCCATGTTCACCTGTGAGGGGAAGGCTACAAATGTAAATTACTACCTGCACTATAATGTTTGCTGATCCACACATACACAAACACACATACACACACACACACACACACACACACACACACACACACACACACACACACACACACACGTGAGGCACAAAGGCATTATACAGACCACATTTTCTAAATGATGACATGCATGACACACAATCAGACCACAACAGACACACTGTGCACAGGCCCTCAACAACATTCAGTGCAGCTATGTCCTGTTAATGTTGCTACTTCTATACACCTGTGAGATATGTGAGGAGTGGGAATATGTGATGCACCTTCACCTAACACACAATCCTTCCGTGCACACAATATTAATGTACCCCTGTATGGCACAGTGGCTACACCTATACAAACATGAGTGCCAATATGTTATAGCACCTGCAAATAGACTCCTGTAATGACCAATGTGATGTACCACAGTTAACCCCACAAGTGAACATGCACATGTTGCAATATGATTAAGCGTAACAGTTGTGTGCATGGAAAACTGGCTGCCCTAAACATACCTAAGGTATTGGTGAGCCACAACAAGACAGTTTCACACTCACCGGCTTCAGGTATCTGTTCCCAGCCACACCAGAGGGACCTATGTAGTTGTATGGGAGAGGTATTGTCAGTACACATACATGTGGCATTGGTACAGGATAATATGTGCATTTCTGAACATTTACACTACAAGCTGTGATACTACCCAATTTGCTGACATTCACAATAGGTGTGAACTTGTGTGCATTACAAAACCCCACCCACAAATGCAGTTTGACCTGACATATGCATCCAGATATGCAAAGGTTACCACTATGAATGCTACAGTATTGAAGTGATGTCCACTGGGGCATTACCTGGATGCTCTTGGCTGTTGACTGTGTGCCACCCACATCCACGACATATGTTGGGATTGTTTCCTGGGATGCCATGGCTGCACCAAGGTTTGCGAGGAACTCCACCATGGCTGTAAGTGGTGCTTGCATAGCAGGCCCTCCACCTGTTCCAGCACACTCTCTGGCCACAGCTGCAGCCCTTTGCTGTGCATTGTGGATGAGGTCAGTGGTATGGTGTCGGACCTGTTCGTAGGTACGGTCGCAGTGGCCCACATTACTGACAGCCGCTACCAGTTCCACCTACAGGGCAGTGCATTCCTGCAGGTTTTGCTGACTCCTTCCCAACAGTACCCTGTGATGGAGTCTAAGTGCATCAGTGATTGCCACAGTCTCACCTTCTGAGAAGGCCAGCTGTCATCTGTGGTACATCCCACCTGAAAGACATGAACAGCAGAACACATCACAGGTCCGCATACAATGGCCACCATTATGTACAGACCCTGCACATCCACTTTTGCTAGCACTACCCACAGCTAACACCCACATCATACCCCTGCCATCTATCCATACAGTATGGGTGTGGATATTGTCAACATACTGGCATTACAGCTTGCATTGCCCTCCTGATCCTGAAGTTTCATGTTCCCCCAATGAGGGCCATTAATGTGCATAATCCTCCATTCATCATTCACATCAAACAGCATATGCAGCAGCTGGGGACATCACAGAGGTTCCCCACCAGGGAATACCAGACCATCAAACATCTACCTTACACCTATAGGCTATAAGGCCAACCCTCTACCCAGTGTCATACATACTCCTCAGGAGTAACCTCACTCTGGCATGCTAAGCAATCACAGACTCCACATTGCTGGGACTGCTGCACGAGTTAAAGTCATGCTCCCCTCTGTTAACACACACACACACACACACACACACACACACACACACACACACACACACACACACACACACACACACACACACACACACACACACACACACACCACACAACCTCCACCTGGTGAGTGACCTAGACTGGCCTTGTTGGCAGCTTGGATGTGTGTCGCACACATTCACCCTGCTGTAGAATGGTTACCCTGTCTACATTAGGCAGGGTAGCTAACTATACCTTTGCAGGTGTAACTTGGTCAACTGGATGATTAACAGTGCATACACCCTTGGGACACTACCTGTGTCCCTGTTGAACAGGGAAATCAGCTGCTGCCTTGCATACACATGGGCTAACATGTAGCCTAGGGCTATGGCTGCTCAGGGCCCATAGCCTAGTAACCTTGTATGGTACCAGGAATACCAGAAATTGCCTGACTGCTGTGACAGACTGTGTTGTTTTGTGTCCACACACATCACTGCCATTGACTGCTGGGTGTCTACTATGGGCAGTGTTACAGTACCATGTCATCCAGCCTACGTACCACAAATAGGTGAGTGCGTCTACAGGTGCATGTTGACATTCCTGGAACATCTGAACTATAGAATAACTGAGAGCAGTGTATATGTATTGTAGGGTGACCTCCTCATAGGTGTCTGACATCTGCAGTACCCAGATATTTGTGGAATGTGTACATGTGCTTGATAGATGTAGACCCCCTGTCAGACAAATGTGTATTTCCAGATACCAGTTGGACAATACATGATGGTTGTCTACATTATTTGGGGAATGTGTCTGTGACATGCCAGACCCCTGGGGACACAATAATGGTACCTGAATATCTGGTACTGTATCCATTCCCTTGCATTGTATGCTCAGTATGTACACACTGCTGCTGAGCCAGAGCCAGCAGCCACCCCCTGCTAGTACCTATAACCTGCTGTCCTGCTGCAGGTGCTCATCAGGTATGCTAGCCATAGGTGTCAGGCAATTAGATACAGGTGTGAAGTACACACTCACCTAGCCAGAGTATGCCAGGAATGGTCAGAGAGAACTGGACAATCTGTGAAATAATCCTGTATGACAATGGCAGACTGAGAGGGGCTCAATGACGGTACATGACGTGATATGCCAGCTGTATCCACCAGTACGTACTGTCAGTGTGACACCACTGCACAGACCCAGTAATCAAGGAGCCTCAATACTCACCATTACCACCAGTGAGGGATGCACACAATGGAAGAATGACAAGTAAATGCACAGTAAAGTACAATTACCCTTCAGAGCACACAGAGATCAAAGTCAGTCTGGGGTTGGTTTCTCCCTCTCTCTCCAGATCCCCAATAAGACTCCTCACTGGCACAGCTATACAGTTATCATCTCAGCAGAGCGGTCAAGCCAAAACATCTGTCACCCTCACTGTCCACCAGTGCTTCGGGTCCCTGGCCAAGTAGATGACATACACACACACACACACACACACACACACACAGACACAGACACGCACACAGACACATACACACACACTCCTGGGAAGGGTTGGCACAGGTTTACTAGCTATGGCCCCTTCTGCCCAGACTTGAAGGTAGTTCTGACTGCCACAATCCAGCTGTTTATCAGCTACTGTAAGGCTCTTACATAAGGGTGATGAATCCTACTTTTTAATGTGCCTATTAGCAAAATGGTAAGTGTGACCAAGACCAAGGCTATTGGAGTGGCATATACAGTGTCACCAAATACATATGCAAGTACTCTAAGAGCTTACTTAGTTCTATACAGACCAGACACAATGACAAGGTTTAACTATATGTAATAATAAGTAATAAAGGAACAAGACAATACTCAATCAGTACAGTAACTACACAGTTCAGACTCACAGGGGAATTATTTAAGACATTTTAGGACAGTCTCTAATAAATACAGCAAACATCTAAAGTAATAGGTTCATAGGTTCATGAGAAGATACTAGTATATTGGCCAGGAGGCCCTTATAAGCCTAGACAAGAATTTTGTCCATGTTCCTTAAAAGTCAGCACCTGTTTCCCCTGTCCAGCAGAGACAGAGGTGAGATCCCAGGGGAGTATTTTCTGTTTCCCATCCAGTTGTCCAGGTTCCTTTTAAAGAAGGCTAGAGAGGTACTCTGCTTGACATGGAGAAGGAGTCTATTCCACAGATGTGGGGAGTCTTTGGGACACAAATCTATCCTGTCAACAAGTACTATTCATGTCACAGACTAGGTTAAGGCCTTGTGTGTGGGTTGTGCAAGTGGAGTTTGTCTTACAGATATGCAGCAACTCCATCAAAACTGGGTCAGAAATGGCCTTGTATGCCAAACACAGGTCACTTATGATCAGTCTGTATGAGACTGAGTAGCAGGACAGGACTTTTAGCCTATCTGTATAGGATAGATGTTTGAGACCCTGGATTTTTCAGTCAGCAACCTCCTTGGTCTCTGCAACTGCTCCATGTGCTTGGCAAGGTACATGCCAAAGGGGGCATTGTAATCGATAATGGGTCTGATAAGGGAGGAGTACAGGGATGTTATGACCTACTTGTTCATGGATGACATACCCTTATTTATGAGGTGAGCCATGTAGAAAGCCTTCTGTACAATGGAAGCAATGTGGTAGTCAAATGTCAGGTTGCTATCAACCTGGGTGCCCAAGTCTCTCATGACTGATTGCATGTTTAGTATGTTGTCATTATTATTGTCATAATTAGTGAAGATGACATTTTCCCCAAAGGGGACAATGATGCATTTCTTGGCATTCTGTTTGAGGCCATGCTTATGGCACCAGTCATTAGTTTGGGTAAAGGCCTCTATGAGGATGTTGACATCACAAGGGGAATTTAAGACAGCACCCAGCTTGCAGTCATCTGCAAACTTGGTCAGCCACAGACCACTAATTTTGAATTGCACCTCAGAAAAGTATATCCCAAACAATAGAGGCTCCAAGACTAATCGTTTGGGTACAATGCTCATTACGGGTCTACTACTAGAGGTGGCTTCCCCTACTTTGAAGATGTGGGTCTATCAGTGAGCCTGTTAGCTACCCATCTGGTAACATACCGGTTGATGCCTAGCTGGAAAGGTTTATGTATTATGGCCGAGTGGGAAATAGTATCAAAAGCTTTGGCTAGGTCAAGATAGGCAGTGTGCACCATCTTCCCCTCATCCATGGCTTTGGTGGCTGTTTCAAAGAAGTCAACCAAGTTTAACAGGCCTGATGATCTCCCTTTGACAATATCAAACTGAGTGGGGGTCAAGCATTTGGAGGGTTTTCAATGTCCCTGTTTATAAGGTCCATAATAATGCATTCTATGGCCTTGCAGATCAGGCTAGTTAGGCTGATGGACCTATAATTGCCTGGGTCAGTGGACACTCCACCTTTGTGTAGAGGGATGACAGTGGCTGTCCTCCATTCAACTGGGATAAAGCTGCTGCTCAGGCTTTGGTTGAATAGGGTGGCTAATGTAGCTGAGAGCTCATGCCTAAGTTCATGTAGGATACAGCCAGGGATGTTATCAGGTCCCATGCAGACTTTATTTTTTTGCCTTTGAGAGGGCATTAAGAACCTCTTCTATGATGATGAGGGGAGGGAGCAGGTGCTGCGGATGTCCTGGTTTACTGATGGGAGGACAGGGGGGGTCAAGTTTTTACTGAACCTATCTGCCAGCAGGTTGGCTATATCTATGGCTTTTGTGTATGTCGTGTTATTGAGCACCAGCTCAGAGCAGATTTCGGTGTTGCCTTTGAGATTGCAGACATATGTCAAGAAGGCCTTGTGATTGTCCTTGGTGGATGTGGCCAATTTGGACTCGAAGTTAGCCTTAGAGGATTTCACCAATGATCTTATTTGCTTGTTCAGGCAAAGGAGAGATTTCTTCCAACTTGGCACCTGCACCTTCTTGGTCATGGACAGCAATGTTTTCCTTCTGTTATAGAGTTTGTTTATTGCTGCTGTCCACCAGACTGGTTTACTCTTTCTTGAGGGAGATGATTTGGTCCAGTCAGGTATTGCTGAGTCCATACAGCTATGTAGGTGCTCATATAGTTTTTTGGCATAGGCTTGGACATTACTGCTAGTTCCAGCTGAAGGGATAATGGCTGCTAATCTGCTTATACTGCTCTGAGGAGACTGTTGTCAGCTTTGGAAAAGAATTTTCATTTGACCCTGACAAGGGGGGGTCAGAGGAGCTGGTGACTTCAAAAGAGATCGCTTTATGGTCAGATCTCACCAAGAAGGATGACACTGTAGGAGTGCTACAGTGCCTACTCATGTTGGTTAGGACCAGATACAGGATATTTCCACCTGTCAAAGGGATGTTGACTAGCTGATCCAATGCATTGGTAATGACAAAGCCAAGGAATCACTGGGCATTCATGTTTGGGTAGAAGAGTTCTTGCACTCTATGGCTGAGTAGGTTTATAGGTTCATAGGTTCATACTAGGCTATCTGCCCTAGGGCATTTATAAGCCTAGCCAGAATGTGTTTGGCGTTCGCCACCCATTTTAAATTTATTTTGCTATGCCCTTTTTCGAGGTTAGTATACTGTGCCTCTGTCTAACAGTGACACAGAAGTGATACCCGGGGTAAACCTACGATCTCCCATCCACTCATCAAGATTCCTCTTGAAGAGAGTCAATGAGGGACTCTGCCTAACCTGGACTGGGATTTTATTCCAGAGTAAAGGGAGCCTCTGGGTTATGAATCTGTCCCTCCAGCATGTCCTATTTATTTCAGTGCTGAGGTTCAAGTCTCTCGAGCGCATAGTACGATGGGATTTGGATTTTCTGAGGTGCAGTATGTCCATTAATTCCGGGTTGGACATGGCTTTATACGTCAGGCACAGATTGCCTCTGAACAGGCAGTATGCCACTGAGTAGAGCTGGAGTTTCTTTAACCAGGCAGAATATGGCATCTGTTTGAGCCCTTTGATCCTCTTGGTGATGTACTTTTGGGGTCTTTCCAGTTGCTGCAGGTGTCTGGTAAGATACATCCCAAAAGGGGCATTGTACTCAATTATGGGCCTGATGAGGGATGAGTAAAGAGGCATGATGACCTCCCCTGATCTAGATGTGAATCCCTTCATGATTAGATGGGCTATATAAAATGTTTTTCTAACCACTTTGGCCATGTGGTTATCAAATGAGAGATTGATATCAACTTAGGTCCCCAGGTCCCTAATTACTTCTTCTGTACTTAATGGATTACCACCTATGTGGTAATTTGTGGGCACTTTGTTTTTGCCAGAGGGGATGACTATACACTTTTTGGCATTTAGCTTGAGGCCATGGCTCTGGCACCACTTGTCTGTTTCTATGAGGCCCTTTTGGGGGATGCTTGTGTTGGCTGGAGAGTCGATTATGGCACCCAATTTGCAGTCATCTGCGAACTAGGTCAGCCACAGTCCTTCCGTGTTGGCCTGTACCACTGAGAAATATATACCAAACAAGAGAGTTCCCAGGACTGAGCCTTGTGGAACACCACTTGTAACTGGTTTAGAGTCTGACATGACTCCAGCAATTCTAACTATGTGGGTTCTGTCCTTGAGCCAGTTTGCAATCCATCTAGTGACATAGGGGTTTATATTTAAGCTGGTGAGCTTATCTATAATGCCCGAGTGGGGTATTGTATCGAAGGCTTTTGCGAGGTCCAGGTAGGCTGTGTGGACCACCTTCCCCTTGTCAATGGCCTTGGTGACTGTGTCAAAGAAATCAACCAGGTTTAAGAGGCAGGATCTGTCCTTAACAAAGCCAAACTGGGTAGGATCCAGTGTCTGTAGGTCCCCAATATCTTTATTTATGAGGTCCATGATGATTTATTCCATAGCTTTGCAGACCAAGCTAGTCAGGCTTATGGGGTGATAGTTTCCAGGATCCATTTAGGCACCAGCTTTATGGAGAGGGACCACTGTTGCTGTACGCCACTCTTTGGGCACATATCCTGTAGTAAGGCTGAATTTGAACAGTAGTTTTATGTTTGGGTTTAGCTCTTCTTGGAGTTCAAGTAGGACGCAGCCTGAGACACCGTCTGGTCCCATTGATGCTGTGTTTTTTGCTTTGGAGAGGGCGGCTCTTACCTGAGCATCTGAGATATCAGGGGGGCAGCACTCTGCTGGGATAGATATTTGCCCTTTTGGTGGGGAGGGGGGGAGAAGTTTGTGCTGAAGCTGTCAGCTAGGATGTTGGCAATGTCTGTGGGATTGATGTATTTCTTGTCATTTTGGACAGATTCTGAGCATATCTGGGAATTACCACCCAGGTTCCTAACATAACTAAAGAAAGCCTTGTGATTATCCTTAGTGTCCTGTGCAATTTTTTTCTCAAAGCTGGCCTTAGACAATTTTATGAGTGCCCGTAGTTTTTTGCTAATACTGATCAGTGATGCCTTCCCTTTTTGGGACTTTGCTCTATCATGTAGTAGCTTCCTCCTTCTACTGTATAGTTTGTTTATAGCTGGGGTCCACCAGACAGGACTTCTGCCTTTGGAGGATTGGGTTTTGGTTTTATTTGGGATCGCATGATCCATGCATTCCTGAAGGTGTTCATAGAATGCGTTTATAAAGGATTTTGCGGTCTGGGCTGTATTTTCCACAGGGCCGGGGGCTTTAAAGGATTCCACCTTGGTTTTGAGGAGTGTGAAATTTGCTTTAGAAAAGTTTTTCACTGTGGTTTTCTGGGCAGGGGGTGGGGTTGGGATGTGAATATCCAGTGAGATTAGTTTATGGTCTGATCTTATCAGTGAGGGATACACTTCTGGTCTGGAGCATAGAGTCCCCATGCTGGTGATGATCAGGTCCAGTATGTTTTCCCCTCTTGTTGGAGTGGTAACAAGTTGTTCCATAGCATTTGAGTTTATAAATTCTAGGAACCATTGGGCTAGGGTGTTGGAGCTAGAGTAATGCTCCCAGTCTATGTTTGGGTAGTTGAAGTCGCCCAATCTAATGATGTTTGAAGAGACCTTCATATTTTCCAGTGTTCTCAGGAAGGCTGAGTGGGGTTCCTGGGTTTGGGAGGGTGGTCTGTAGCAGGCTATAAACTGGAAGGCAGTTTTACCCACTGTTAGTTGCACATGGATAGTCTCTGATGCTTCGTGCTTTGCCACCAACCTGGAGGTGTGGGTATCTTTGATGAATATTGATACTCCCCCTCCTTTTGTGGTTTGGTCCAAGTTTTGGGGCCGAAAGGCATGGTATTAGGTATAACCTGGTAGTGCTAGGGTGCTCTCGGGAGCCCTGAACCAGGTTTCTGTTACTGCAGAGATATCGATGTTCTCCATGCTAAGGAGAGTTTCGAGTGGGTGCATGTTGATGTTTAGACTTCTGGCATTGAGTAGCATTACTCTTAGTTTCTTATCCCTTGTAATACCTATGGAGGTGGGTTTGTCCTTTGAGCCTTGCCTAAAAAAGGCACTATGGGGGTAGCAAGAGCCTTTGCCAATATCCGAAAGCCCAGGGGTGACAGGTGCAAGCCGTCCCTAGTGAAGCATCGTGGCTTGTCGAGCATATCATCCCAAGCTGGCAGGCATTGGATCCGCTTTGAATGACACCAGTACTTAAGCCAATTGTTGAAATTGATCATCTTGTCTTCATATTGTGGCATCATTCTTGGTGAGGGTAAGATGCTACTCAAGGTCAGGGTCATACCGGCCAGGGCTACATGCTCAGAGAGCTCCTCTATGTCTCTTTTCATGTAGTCCAGGGAGGTACGTCTCAGGTCATTCACACCAGCATGGACAATGACTGAGTCATATTTGTACTTGCCTTGGAGTGACCTGAGTGCTTGTGTCATATGGCGGATCTTAGCGCCCAACAGGCTGCTCACCGTGACCCTCTCCTTGTTCAGCCTGGTGAGCGGGACGTCAGTGTGCCTGACGATAGAGTCACCTATTACAAGTGTATCAGGTGTGTTGTTTAGTCTTAAGGGCTGTGACTGTTCGGCACACTGGCTTTGTGAGATATGTGTTGCACGTGTTTTGTTTTGGGGTAGCAGTTGCTTGGGTGTCTGCTTTGGAGGTCTCTGCTGCTTAGGCAGATCTTTATCTAGAGCCTCCGAGTATGTTTTTGTGTGATTATGTGTTTGGTTTGCTGTCGTGGTAGGTCTATGTGAGACTGGAATTGTAGTGAGTGTTGTTTCCTTCTCCTCCTGACTGGTTATGCCAGTACTGAGTTGAGAGAGCTTAGTCTTCAGTTTGGCTATATGGTTGCATCTCTCACATGCATTGGAATTTGTTGGGAGGAGGAGAGGGTTGTCTGTGTACATGAGGCAGTTGTAACATTGCCTCAAGATTCCCAGATTCATCAGCTGGACCGGAGAGGAGATTGACAACTGATCTTTGGACATGCTAGAATAATATTGGGAATTCCTTTATAATTGAAAACAAGGGCCAGTGGGGAGTGAGGGTGCAGTGCTTTTAATTTTTAGTGCTGACTTATATAATTGCTTTAGTGAGCAAGTGCCAGGTAACTTAAGTTCAATGTGTTACAGGTAACTTAAATGCAAAAACGACAAACAGTAACTTTCTTTCAAGTGAAACAAGGAAATAAGTACAGTAAACAATGCAGATATCACTAGTGATCCACAGAAGCGCTGAGAAGCCACGTATTAGGTGGAATTAGCATTCCAGGGAAATAACAAGAAAACAAACAACAAGCCTATAAACAAAGCTAGATTCAGCAGGCCTGGATCTAGTCTATGCTACAGCAAACAAGGTGTACCAATTTCAGTAAGATACAGTTCAAATATTCAGGCACTAAAAACCTTTAACCAGAAATTCCCAGCTCAGAAGGGCAGAGTCCAGCCTCTTTTCCCACAAGAGTGCAGACCACGAACCTTATTAATGTAAAATAACTGGCCTGAAGCTGAAGTGCTTAAACCAGAACTAATACACTTTAAGAATAACAGACACTGGGCTCTCAATCAGCAGTTCCCAACTTAGAAGGATGAAAGCTACCTGTCCTGCCACCACAGTGCATGCCACAAACCTTCCTAATGTAAAACAACTGGTCTGAAGCCCAAGTGCTTAATCCAAAAGACTTAGAATGATAGCTACACTTTAGTCAAGTTACTACCAAGCAGTAATAAATACAATTGAATACTTTAGAGAATGCCTGGATTAGTGCTCAAGTTACACAAACAATGCTAGATCCAGCAGGCCAGAATCCAGTCTATGCCATAGCGAACAAGGCGCACCAACTTCAATAAGAAGCAGTTCAGATATGCATGCACTATAAGCCTTTAACTAGAAATTCCCAGCCCAGAAGGGCAGAGTCCGGCCTCTCCTCCCACAAGAGTGCAAACCACAAACGTTCTTAATGTAAAATAACTGGCCTGAAAGCCCAAGTGCTTAAACCAGAATTAATACACTTTTAGAATAACAGACACTGAGCCCTCAATCAGCAGTTTCCAACCTAGAAGGATGTAAGCTACCTGTTCTGCCACTACAGTGCAGACCAAAAACCCTCTCAGTGCAAAACAACTGGTCCAAAGCCCAAGTGTTTAAACCAAAAGGCTAAGAATGAGTTACATCAAGCAGTAATAAATACAATTGAGTACTTTTAAGATGATGCCAAAGCAAAATAAAGTAGGTAGAAATACAAGTACAGTAAAAGCAGATACTTTTTTTTTCTGAACAAATGCTGAGATCAAAGAAACAGATTTGAGTGCTGAAACTAGAAAACTGGCTAGTTATAAGAAAAAAAAACTAAGCTAGAAGGCTTCCCTCCAACACAGAAGGGCTTGGGGGCTCAGAAGCCTACAACTAGTCTATACCACTTAACAGGAAAGGCAGGAAACAAGCTTAAATTTTTTTTTTTTTTTTTTTTTTTTTTTTAGTTAAAGTGCTTAAAGTCACCCAGGATCAGGGTAGAGGGTTGAATCTTGATGGATTCAAGTAAGACCAGATAGATGGAGTGGGGGTCCTGAGTCATGGTTGGGGGTCTGTCTATGATTTGAATATGTGTTTTGTCAACAGTTAACTGCACTTGAGTGTCTCCTGTGCGTCATGCCATTTGACCAGCCTGGAGTTGTGTAAGGGTATGATAAATATTGAAACTCCACCTCCTTTGGCTTTGTAGCCCTCCATTTGGGGTCTGAAGGTATGGTAGGATGAGTAACCTGGCAAGGTTAGGGTGCTCTCCAAACTTTGAACCAGGTTTCAGTGACTGCACAAATGTCAGCATCTTCCAAAGCAAGGAATGCTTGCAATGAGTGCAGTTTCATACTAAGATGCCTAGCATTTAGCAGCATGACCTTTAAATTTCATTTATAAGAAGTTTTCAAGCTGGTAATTTTATGGTCATGACTTTGCCTAAAAACAGCACTATGGGGCAGGCAAGATCCTTTGCCAGAAGCCTAAATCACAGGGGAGACAGATGAAGGGCATCTCTGGCAAAGCATTGTGGTCTGTCAATCATGTACTAGCTTGTGACTGAGACAGTAAGTATTGTAGGTCCTTAATGTGATTGCATCTCTCACATATTGTGTTCCTAGATGGTAGTAGTAGAGGGCTGTCTGTGTACATAAGGCAGTTGCTACACTGTCTCAAGATGCCCATATCAACCAGATTAGTAGGAGAAAGCACAGAAAATTGTCCATCCATGGTTATTAGAATCTGTGGAAAAGAGGTCAGGGATAGCACAGTGGATACTCTTTGAGGGGGTCTATATTGGAAGCATGAAAATGCTTTTGAGTGAAAACAGAAACAGCACACATATTCATCGAATTGCATTTAAGTGATTCGATGAATATTTCATAGGGCAAAGAGATAGTTGGTCAACTTCACTGAGTTGCCCTTTCCTTCCCTATAGTGCAAGCTCAGAGTTGGTATTTTTAGTTAGGGGGTGTGAGGGGCACCTGTTTATGGTGTTAAATTATTTTGTTTTAGCAAACGGATGCATACGTTTTTTCCCTAGGGAAAATTTTTCTTATGTCGCCGTTCATTATTTTTAGGTTTTGTGCATTATGTGTCGACTTTTATGCAGTTGCACATATGCAGATATGCACTTTCAGTCTTATAATATAGACCCTATCTGAGGATAGCACCTATAGGTGTGAGTATGGCTGGATAAAATCAATACAGTAGCTACAGGTGAGGGCCTCACTCACACAGGAGTGCTGGTAAGGGAAAAAATACAACTGAAATACCTTGCAAAGGGTTAAAACAGCACAGTGGCAGTGCACAATGGGCAAACAAGCACAAACCCATGCACATGCTGAGTTTAAATACCACAAAAATGAAGGTAAAATAGGAACACTGGGACTGACCAATCACCCCTTGTCCCTGACCTCATAGCTCAACAACCTATGCCAGACCAGTTCCAACCTGTTCACTCACTCCCAGTAAGTGCTGGCAGGCCCTGGCCAGCAAAAGACGGTGTAGCTGGAAACATAGGAATCACACAAACATATGTGAATACAGCAAAACCTGTAACCAGACTATACTAAAGATATTTAAACTCTGTTTAGGTTAATTTAACACAGGAGAACAGACACACACTTAAGCATAAAGGTAGCAAACAAGAGCAAACAGATTTAAACAGATTAACCAGTTAACCAATAATAAAGCTCAAAACTGAGCCCTGTTCCAGCAGCCTTTATTCAGATAACTTCTAACTGCACACGCATGCCACTAGGGTGCAGGGGAACCATTTCCAAAAAAATATGACCTGGATTAGTGCTCAAGTTATACACACAAATCTAGATTCAGCAGGTCAGGATCTAGTCTGTGCTACAGCAGACAAGGCATACCAATGTCAGAATGAAACAGTTCAGATAAACAGGCACAATACAACTTTAATCAGCAATTCACAGCTCAGAAGGGCATAATTTACCCTCTCCTCAGTGCAGACTACAAACCTTCGTATTGTAAAATAACTGGCCTGAAGCCCAAGTGCTTAAACCAGAACTAAGACAATATTTGAATAACAGACGCCAAGTCTTCAACCAGCAACTCCCACCTTAGAAGGATGTAAGCTACCTGTCCTGCCACAAGAGTGCAGACCACAAACCTTCTTAATGTTGAACAACTGACCTGAAGCCCATGTGCTTAAACCAAAAGGCTTAGAATAACAGTTCCAATTAAATCAGGCTACTAACAAGCAGTAATAAATGCAGCAGAATAAGTGCAACTGAGTCATTTAAGAACAGGCAGCAAAAGCAAATTAAAGTAATAAAGGAGGAAGAAACACAAATACAGTAAAATGTTTTTTTGTTTTTAGGTTAAATGGGAAGGGATGAAACATGATAATTTCAGGTTGAGAAACTAAGGGGGGTGGGCTTCCCAAATGATCTCTGTCTACTCAGTAGGATAAGCTGATGAGATGGGACTGGGAGGAATGCCCAAAATGAGATTTATAGTAGGGGCAGTCAACTCAAAAGCCAACAAATATAAGAACACAACAAGGGGCTCTCTTACCCCAACAGAACAGAAAACTTAAAACAAAACAAAGTAATACTAGTATAAGGTACAAAACAGAAGTGATCAAACCTTAAATAAAGAGCTTCAAATTAACATTAAATGCAGATATGACTGATATCTGAGCAATGCAAACCACACAAAAACTTCAGCTAACTACAGATATTTCTCAATAAAATAATGCTGTCTCTCAGCTCTTCACATTAATTAACTGATGCTATTCACAGTTTGTAAAGGAATTCTTTGGTAACTTTATTTTTTACTGACCCTAGCCAAGAACTCTTAAAACTCAACAGAACAGAATACTTAAAACAAAACAAATGTAATACTAGATTAAGATACAAAATAGAAGTGATCAAACCTTAAATAAAGAGCTTCAAATCAACATTAACTGCAGAGATGAGTGATACTCAGGGCAATGCAGACCACACACACACACACACACTTCAGCTAATTACATATATTTCTAAATAAAAGAGCAATGCTGTCTCTCAGCTCCTCAAAGTGATTAACAAAGCTATTCACAGTTTGCAAAGGAATTATTTGGTAACTTTTTTAACTGACCCTAGCCAAGAACTCTTAAAACTCCAAAAGAACAGAACACTTAAAACAAAATAAATGTAATACTAGAATAAGATACAAAATAGAAGTGATCAAGGCTTAACTAAAGATTATCATATCAAAATTAAATGCAGAGATGAGTGATACTCAGAGCAATGCAGACCACACAAATAGCAGACAGATATGCTATATTGCCATCTATATTTAAATGATTTTACATTTGCCTAGTTCCTTATTATTAGCAAGGCAAATGCAGGTGACTGGATGCTGTCAGATACAAAGACACATACAACATGCAAAGGTCTTTCTCTGATACAGGTCTGAAAGTAATAATCAAAATTAATGCTGGATTAGCTAAGATTACATCAGTGTTTGTCACCTGCCTTAATTTCACAGGGTAACAGCAAGTAACATACTTCTCTGCATCAGACATACATATCTCTCTGATGTTTGTGTAGAACTGGAATTCATAACACAGTTGAACACTTTTACATTTTCAACCTAGTAATTATTTATGATTCAAGACAATACAAAAACTGCTAGCTGTAGACATTTATACCTGCTTGCTGCACTGAAACTGAGATAACACATTCGTAAAACAAGTTCAGCTTATTTACTTGAAGTTTTGCAACTTATGTTTGTATGTTCGAGGCTTCCAGCTTCTACTATTAATACATACATTTGCACAGGTAATACTTGATATGCATGTCTGTTCTTTGGCAGTACGGTACACTGTGTTTGCACTCTTGAAGCTCAGTCATACCTCTCAACCTCTTACAGTAAGACATCTGGACAAAGGCACAAATAAAGGGGGGCAAAGGCACCAAAATAGTCTGATATTTAAATGTGTGCTATTATTTTATGACTTCAGTATTTAATGATTTGCCAGTGATTTGCCAGACAAAACACAAATGTATAAGAAAATGACTACAAATATGAGGCAAACATGTGGTCAGTCTGTCTGCAAAACTCTGAACATTTGAGATGTATGAGCTCAGTACATAGCATACAGTTCAACACAGACTTCTGCACCAGTTGTTTAATATCCACATAACATTATAGGCCTCTTACATTTATTAGAGAAGCATATGTATCATAGTAATACTGACAAATTATATATAATTATTTACAACATCCCAGGTAGCTGGGCTGGCAGTGTCACAGTTCGTATTGTACAACAGACAATTCAATAGTACTCATATGTGAGCTGACCATTGCTGGGGTGACTCAGGGGCTAAAGTTGTGATCTATGTCACTGCAGACAGAGCCATCAGGGATGGCTGTAGTTGCTGAACAGCAGACTAACAGCAATATGTGAGTCCTGGAAGTGTTGTTGAGACCTGTAGTTTAAATTCCTATTTCCCATGACCGCATCCCCATCTGCATTCCATTACATGCCTAATTGTATGACATACCTGGTATAGTGCTCTAGTCCTTTGTCAGAAGAAATCCACAAGTAGTGTTATCAAGATTTGCAATCTGTCTTCCTGAAAAAGTGCCAGACCTGTTTAGCATAGGAAGCAGCTTGCCTTTTGTATGTAATGCTCATGAGTAAGTGATGGCCTGTGCACAAATCTGTGTCTCCCACTTGCCAATTGCATCCAGAACAGTTGTATTGCCTTTCCATTAGCCAATGGCATGGCAACACAGTGCTATAATTAAGGCCTTCATGTGGGCCTCGCCCCAATTCCTGGCCTGTGAGGAAGACATTATCGAGGTGTGGAAGCTACAACATCACAGATGGTAGGTGGAAATACTCTCCAGTCTTTAGATTGAGGTGTTATGTCCACAGTTTTGCATGCTATGTGATGTCTGACTATTGTAAACAGATTTTCAGATTCTGTAGCAGTGTACTGTGTAAATGTGTGTTGGGGTGAGTAAGGAAACAGGCAGATGTGAGTATTGTGGATCCTGTTTTATATGACTGTGCATGCTGCTATAGTTGATGCTGGTCAATCAACTTTGTATGTTTGTAGGAGTAGACTGAGACATGTCCCTTAAAACCTCAACATTCCAAGTACACTGTGATTTGGGCCAGTATGTATAGGAGTACTGTGTGACTGGCAATCAGGATTTGTTTGTAAAAACAGTCACTATACTCCAGAGGTCAGTTGGCTTACTGGTATGTTTTTCTGACTGTAGTGTAAATGGTTCTGGGTTCAAACTTTTTCACTGATGTCTCTTTGTTCCATAAAGTTACATCCCTGTAGTGCATGATATATTTTCCAATGCATCAGTAATTCCCCAGAGCTGACTTGGTGTAGTAGTCTGTTGCTTGGACTATAGTTCTAAAAGTCCTTGTGTTGATGCTTGACAGCTTTGTCCTTTTTTCCCTAATGTTACATGACTGCACTGCATGATATATAGACAAAAGCAGTACTAACTGCACAAAGCTAGTTTGGCTTAGTGGTGCATTGCTCTGCTTCTAACGCACAGCATCCTGGGTTCGAGACTTTTTTTCCCTAATGTTAAATAACTGTAATGTATATATATTTACAAAAGCATTACTGATTCCCACAGCTGATTTGGCATAGTGATGCACTGCTCTGACTCTTGTACACAGGCTCCTGACTTCAAAACTTGACAGGGCTGGTCATTTTGTTGCTGGACAGAACAGTGGCTGATTGAGACAGAGTGATTAAAGCAGTTTTAAGTGGGTTTGCATGATGCCAAGAAATGTGTAGGTTCCCTTAGCACTGCTTAAACCCATGCTATTTCCAAAAAAATAAAGAAAAGAAAAAAGGGGTGAGAGGAAAGTGGTGAAATGGGGGCAAGCAGAGGGAAAAACATTATGAAAGGCAGCTAGGGATGTGCATTATGGATGTAGGAAAGGACCATAGCTCTCCATTTTTTGTGCAGCAACAGCTGTGCATGATGCAGAGAATTTAGAATTTATAGCCTCACACCCCCACAGGAAGGGGTTTGGGCAACATACATTTGTTGAGAAATTGAAGGGTAAATTGATTAACATCAGTGTACGTGGGAACAAAATGGATAGCTATGTATAGGACATGATTTTTTGGGGGGGCAGATGCCCCCTTTTTTTAAGGTGAGAGTGGTATGTTGGGCAAGGGTTGTAAGTAAGTCTGGAAAGGTAAGTTAGGTAGGAGAGGTTGCTTTTACAAACAGACAGATAAGACAGTAGACAGGGGTGGTATATAACACATGAGAGAGGTAAACACCTTGGACGGGGAGGGTGATTTGGAATCAGAGGGCCATGTGCCCCCAGATGGAAACAGTGGGACTGATGTCCCCACCCATGGGCAGTCACCACTGCCCTTTCATGGCCGCGAAGGTGGTTATGCTGGGGGCTGGATGATGGGGCCAGCCTGCCCCTCGAAGTGCACCAATCTGCCCTCTATCTGGCACAGGTGAACATCCAAGTCATGCCAGATGACCCTGTGCACCAAATATGGAAACTGTTGTCAGGTGACAGGGACCTCTCCAAGAGGGAGGTGAGCTCAGTCCCCTGAGGCAGTTCCACCCAAGGGTAGTGCAGGACCAGTGGAGGAGACAGTTCCAAGTTGGGTCCCAGACATGCTTGGACCTGGTGTCGGAGTCAGATGAGGCAGGACAGGTGGATCCGCTGGGATCTGCCTACCCAAACGTGCAATGATGTTGAGGTTTTTCAAAGTGTACTGGGTAATCATGAACAAAACATTTCAACATTATTAATAACAGCATGCATGGGTATTACAATGAACCCAGAATTATAGAATTGGAAAAATTGCATTTCAAACAGAGCACATGCATAAATTGAATAACAGTCATTATTGTAACAGGATGCCAAAAACAGTTATGGCAACAGGCCACCAACAATGGAATTTGAACAAGGTATGTTAGTAGACAACCATTTAAATATATGAACAATAATAGAACACAAGTTTCAACATTATATTTTGAGGACAACATACCCATAGTATATTAATAATTGTTATTAATGCAGAAAAGGGGTGGGGGAGAGAAAAACAGTCCATTACCAACTGTATAGGCTATTTTTTTCACAACAGTACTGCTCAATACTCTACAGGTCTGCCCTCACTTTACATCTACTTGAGGCCTATAGCTACTGTAGCAAGTACATACCTGTTAATCTGTCAACCTGGAATGCTATGGGGAAAGCTATAACAACTCTAGGTACATGAGTAGAGGGGACTAGTACATGTCAGGGTTACATATATGACTAACAAGGTGTACCCTGCATTGATGCTGTGTGAGCATGCTAATAGCATACTTTTACTGAATTTATATCTGTGTGCAAAGTTATTGGCAACAGTGATCACCAGCTGTGGCAGCGTGACACTTGAGAGACATGTATCGGGAAGATGTATATACTTATCCTGCTGTCCTTTGCAGGCATGGGGATGGACACTGGAACATTTGTCCACAATTTATTAGTATACCCTTCATACAGCTAATACAAACATTTCTTTACCTGTGAGCCCTGTGGAGAAAACATCTATTAACATTACCTGACTATTTCTACAAATGCAAAAAACAATAAACCAATAAACGTCTGATTAAAACAAACTGAAGGCCACAGCTCAAAAGCTAAAAGCTTCTGAAGAAGTTCATTGTAACTGAGTGAATGAAAGCACTCACATATTAAGCTTTTACCTTTTGAGCTGTGACCTTCGGTTTGTTTTAATCACATGTTTCTACAAATACTCAGGATTACTTGCATGTAACTAGTAGCACATCTTTGTACCAGTCCCTGGATTCAAACTGTGGTCTGTGTATGCAAAACTTAGCAACATATATCGATTTCTTATCACACTAAGCTACTGGGGCACTGCTCTCTGCAATGTGACTGATTTGTGCCTAACACTCACTTGGTTACACATTCGAACCTTGTAATATAAGTAGAGTGTCACAGAAGACTGTAGTGACAGTTGAACATACAAGCCCGAGATTCATGCATGATAGATAGTGAACTGTGTATTGATACTTTGAATGCAGGTGTACACATTTAACCCATAGTGGATGTGAATATCTGTGATCTGTACAGACCATGGTAGGGTGCTGTGTTGCATACCTGACCCATATACATTTCCACATAATATATTTGCATTCTCCACCTATTACAGTCTCATACTTGCCTGAATCAGCATATCTACATTCAGGAATACATGTAGCTGAAATGCAAGGGTTAACACAAGATAATGCTGCAAGGAACACAGTCTAATACATTACACATTACTATTCAAGGTTCAGATCTTAGTGCAGAACATTTTCCTTGTATCTTGTCTTACAGCTCCATATCTACCATTTGGCATAACAGCTGCTTAGCAGACAAACCTCCGTCACTTCATGGTCTCATAGCTATATTTGCTGTGTAGCACCTGTACACTTGTATTTCTTCAACAACAGACCAGATTAACCACAACAGTTTGTGGGAATAAATTTTATTTAGAGTGACATGGCACAGTGCTTTATTACATTCAAACATCTAAATTCAGTTGTACTGCATATCCTGTAGATGCTGAATGTATATCAGTTATTACTTTCAGAGTAGCAAGCAACAGTGTACTCTATTGACAGATTCATTTCTATACAGTATTACTACGTATTGGCATCCTTTCATCAATAGTAGCTTGTTTGGTGCCTTCATCTGTATTACACAGTACCTGGCATTAGTCACTTATATCAATGTTGGTCTAACAACACATTATTCAGTACACTCAGAACACAGTATGCCTAATAACAGTAGATAATTACACTTTTTTATTTATTGTACTATATATTGCAAGTTATATCTCTACTCACTACACTGTAAGTGTAGCCTCACCAGTCATCTGGCATGGGCCTGAATGTTACGAGCCCTCTCCTCTGCAGCTATGGGGGTAAAACACACCATTATGCATACCTGTTTATCAGATATTCATACTACAATATGACAAAGCAACACGTCAAATACTTACACACTTCTGGGGCTTTCTGGGCCTGAGCATCTTGGATCCATTGGGCCAAGAGACTCCCCTTCCTCCATTTCAGGTCATCATAATGGTGATGGACCTACTCACCAGTGCGGGGGATATCAGTGGCATTGGTGAGCACATGTGCCAGACAGTCCCAGGCCTCAGGCTTGTATTGTGAGCCCTGGTACTGGCCCTGCAGCAGTCTGTCATCGTGGTTCTTAACAATGAGCCCAGCCATGACCCTGGACTCTAATATGCCCCAGTGCTGTACCTGAAAGTGCACTCCCTCTCCTGCACCTGCCATAGTTCCTACAGGAACCAAACTCTAACAAGTTCTGACTATATTCCCACCTGTGTGGTTTAAATAAGGCCATACTCCCCCCATTTGCTATCATTGGACCATTTTTGAAAATGCTGAGCAAAGCTCAACAGTGTGCAAATCCGCTAAGCTGAGTTGAGCAGTGCTTAGAGTGTCAAATGTTGAGCACTGCTTAGCAGTGTGCAAATATGCTTAGCTGAGCTGAATACTGCTTAGATATATACAACAGCATTGTAACTTATTGTTCATTAATGTTACTTCATTCTTAGGTGCATCTATTTTATTATATTTCCTAAACTTATGCATTTCACTACATTTATCTGTTCCTGTAACTATAATATATTAGACACTTGTGTGTAACTGGGGCTTTTATACTCGGGTTTCCACTACAAATGGGCTTCTGATCAAGCTGGACCACCACAGTTAACATATTTCAATGTATACAAAACAAATAGAAAACATTTACAACATTTCTCTATCATGTGTAAAAAGCTGAATGGTCAGGACTCAACCCTTGAATCTAATGTACAAGAGCTGGTTCCCTAACCATTCAACCAGTGAGTATCTGCTGGCAAACTGCTGTATATACTTCTTATTTACATTTAAGCATTGTTGTGTACCATGCTCTGCCATGCAAACCCACTCAGTTATGCTTAAACTTGACCTTTTCGACAAACATTAAAGGCATCAGGTTTCTATTTTTAGATGTTTGGCACGTGTTCTTTGTAAATGTCAATAACTGCATTGATAAATAAAATTAACATTAATATAAAAATGATGTCAAGCGATCAAAAGTTCATAAAATTTAATCCAGCAGAAAAACACTATGTGCTACGGATTAAGTGCTTTCATCCACCCCCATTATGGACTTCATCTGATTATTGTACAAGTTTTTCTGCTGGATTAAATTTTATGAACTTTTGATTGCCTGACATCGTTTTTAGGAATCCTGGGCCACACTACCTTTTTTCTTCATTTTGTTTTTTAATAGTTGTTGGAAAAATGTTAATCTTTTATTTGATTAATATAAAAATGCTTTCTGATGTAAAATATGAATGGCCTGGCTTGGTATTCAAACTGTGCACCTACTGCACATGAAGCCATGACTCTAACCACTCAGCTAACTCAGCTGTGAAAATTTTAGCTATACATTTCTATATAACTTCTTGACACATTTAAGCACTGCTGAGCAAAGTTCTGCACCATGCAAACCCACTCAGCTATGCTTAAACTTTAAAGAAATAAAAATAAAAAAGTATCCATTATTCACACGTTAAACATTATACTTCAAATTATTATATAAGTGTCTGAGGACACTTTTTTATTATTTTACTGCCATACAACACCTTCACAATCCGGGGGTGCATTATGGATACTCTAACACACCCCCTACATGACATTACTTCATTTTCAGGTCAACCTCTCAACTATACAGATTTTTGCACAATGTCCATATTTGTGCCTCATATTTTTGGTCTGTTTTTAATAAATTTCTGTTTCTCTGGTAAATCACTAGTCAAATCATTACAAACTGCAGTTAGTAAATAATGACAGGCATGTGAGTTTCAGGTCACATACTCTTCAGAAATTCCATGCTAATGTAAAACCTGTCATTCTATCAACTTTCTAACTTTGTAAGGACAATATTTAAAAACTGTCCATTTTTGGACTTTTGTCCCACTTTTAATAATGGCTTTGTCCAGATTTCTTGCTCTAAGTGGTTGAGAGGTATGTGTCTACGGATGCTTTTCTTTATTGTAAGGTGCCATATGGCCCTTTCGCAATGCAAGGGGTGTGTCACAGTACCTGTCATACACACCCTGCATTACATTTCCTTCCCATTCATCATTTCAGTGTCCGCGGACACTGTTTTCTATTGTAAAGTGCCATACAGCACTTTGACAGTGCAGGGAGCGTGTTACGGATCTGCAAGCACTACTGTAACATGCCCCTGCACTGATTCAGTATCCATGTACATGGCTCCATCTCAGTAGGTTGCCTTCATTAGTATACAAGGTGCGCTGCCGAGAGGGAGATGCAGATATGAATGCCATGCACTCCATGTAGGAATAATATGATTCCTACATGGAATTTATTAAATCTGGGCCAAGGTCTTTAACACCACATAGTAAATGTTCTGGGGCTCTTAACAAATTTCTTACCACATTTCTGCAGAACAAATAATGGCAATTGTTATGTTCCAATATGATTCCACAGATAGGCAGATCAAAATAAAAGTGACAATATTTACTTGTAGTGGGTGTTTGGGAACTAATATTATTTCTCTGCTCGCCTACTTAAAAATATTGTCGTGTAGTGTTTGCCATTATTTGTGTTAGGAAGACATGTTGGTTTAACTCCCTTTACCTATAAAATTACTGATTTTTTAAGTGTCTGCCAGCCATCAAACCTCCCTGATATGGACTCAAACTCATCCATTCCCTAGTGGTAAGAAATCCCCAGATCTACTAGGGTGAAAGGTGTCTGGAGAGGTTATCATACAGACAGACATTTGGGTTGTTTTAGCCCTTACTGGAATTTGGGTAATGACAGCGTATTGTACCTTGCCCAGTTGTATCCTTTGGGCAGAGGGAAATGCAAGCCACATCACTGCAGAGACCTTAAAAACCTTCTTAAGTGTGTACACTCCTGCAAGCAAGGCACATCACTGCAGAGACTTTCAAAACCTTCATAAGTGGGTACAGTCCTGCAAGCAAGCCACATCACTGCAGAGACCTTCATAACCTTCATAAGTGGCTATACTCCTGCAAGCAAGCTACATTACCACAGAGACTTTCAAAACCTTCATAAGTGGGTACACTCCTGCAAGCAAGGCACATCACCACAGAGACTTTCAAAACCTTCATAAGTGGGTGCACTCCTGTATATACACTATAAAAGCTGCCTCTTTTACTAGTGACTTGGTGAGACAATTACCCCAGTGGAGGATAAGGAGAACTCTAGCCTCATTTACTAATGGAATAAACAATAAAGACTACATAACAAAGTTTTTTTCAAGCTGTACAGCATGTATGATTTTGAATCTTGTGTAACACAACTTATGCAATGTGATACAAATCATTTATTGTCATCCACTACCCACCACATGTAAGTAATGTTGGAACACTTGAGCTATCAGTTTTGGACAAAATCAACAATCATACATGAACTGAATACAAATGATGGGACTTGTAAATGCATTTATATTATAGTTACTTTGAAAATAATCAAACAATAAAGATTTTGAAATATTTTATGTGGCTGTTTCTTTATATATTTTCAAGACTTTACTTTGTTGTTTACTTCTGTTCCTAGATATTTAGTGATAGTGTTTTATTTTTATCTGTTCATTTATTTTCATAATAATAAGTGATTTAATTTTTACCAAACAACATGGTTGTAAACTTCATGACATTAAAGGTGGGATCATAACTATTACACCAGGTGCAGACTCTGAAGATCACCTTGGGAAAACTTTGGCATCTTTTATTGAAGTAATTTTTCTACCCAGTTTGCAGTTATCAGCATATTTGGGGATTCAGAGCCTGTTGCCCCACTTTTACATCTATGAAGAATGACCTAAAAGGAAGTCGCTGCAGATGACTGCCTTGTTACACAGCAGTGATAACCCCACACCCTGACTTATAATATTCTTTTGCTTCTCCAATGAATTATTCTTTGAATTGCATAGTAACTGTTGATGTTTTTAATTTATCAGTTATTCACTTCTTTGTGGAAGAGAGACAAATAGCTTAGAAATGACAAGAAAAGCAACATGGATTCCAAGATCCTCAAATGCTGCCCTTCCTCTTCAAAGAATGATAAATGATTCAAAAGGCAAGATTGCCCCTTTACAAAGTCATGTGGTTTCATATCTATAAGATACAAATGATTCAAAAGGCAAGATTTTTCCTTTATAAAGTCATGTGGTTTCACATCTCTAAGATAAACACCCATATATAATTTTGGATACATTTTGATGACTCTCTCACTATATATATAATTTCTCTAAAACACTAGTCAGGCTGATGAATCTAAAATTCTTTAGATCTGATGTGAACCCAATGTGTCTGGATTATCTGTATGGTTCCATTTGTCTTAACACAACAAACAGGAACTCAGTTAGGTTTTCATTATCAGGTACACGGTCTGGTTCCAAGGAATTTGAGGTTTTTAATTTTACCTGTGACAGCACTTATTACACCTGTAGTTATATGAAGATATCTGTTCTTGTCTCCATAGCTTGACATGTGTCTTCACTTATTGTGAATTTGCACATTTGTTTTCTACAGGTGTGTGATCACTTCATTGTTTACTAAGAACATGTTGCATTTACAATTTTTCCCTTTCAGTTTTCTAATGTAATTCTTATTACTTTCAGCCCTTACAAACAAACTGAATTCATAACTGAATCTAAAAAAATTGATAAGAAAAATAATATTTCCTGTACTGTATACAGATTTGTTTTCAGATAAATGTAATAGTTTCTGAACTCAATTTATTTTTATGACTAGGGTACTTTCTGAAAGCTAAACAGAAACCACTTTTCTGTTGTATGTGTTATTAATCTTGTGATTTCAACAAATCACACAATGGAGTCAGCTTATATCAATATTTTGATGAACTTACTTGTATATTTGTGTTTTACGACTATGCATTCATGAATGCAACTTATTTGGATCATTGATGATAGCATCCCAGTCTGTTTTTAAATGCATGTCATTTATTGCATCATAGTTTACATTAGTGAAGTCTGGGAAAGCTAATTTATTTATGACCAAGTATGACTTTTCTGTTTGAGTAGAGATGATGGCACCATGATGTATAGTAATTACCAAGGATATAATTATAGATGAACAGAAGAAAGAATCTAGATATGTCAGAGCAGTTTGCAAGATTTTATTTTAGTTGAATTTCATGTGACTTCTGCAAACTATTTTAGCAACATAATCAATTAATATTATATACATGTTTATTTGATGGTGAGAAGTTTACTCAGTCAATGTATGTGTAGCTAAAATCCCTCATAATGATTGTATTTTCAGAGATATTTGCATCCTGGAATTTACTAGGAATACTTTCATGTTCTTTGGCAAGGGTGATGTTCCTGCAAACTACCACATCACTAGCAATAACCTAAACACACAGTCAGTGGTGAGAGATCTGGGCACACAGGTCAACAGCAACCTTAACTTCAAACACCATGTCTCCACGGTAGTAAGAAGGACATTTTATATTGCTCATCTCAAAAATAAGGGCAGTGTCTCCAGAAAAAAAAGAGGTTACAACCCCCCTATATTCTTCCCTCATCATGCCAGTAATAGAGTACAACCCTCCCTTTGGTATTTTCCTTTCCAAACACTTCCAGAAATTGGAGGGTCTATATTAGATCACTGAACACTTAAAAAAGCGAACAGTGATTGATCGAACTTATATAAGCGAAAGCTTACAATCTTGAACTGTCAGAACAGTGATTTTCTTTCCTAGGGAAAAAAAATCGCTGTTCCAAAACACATACACACAACACAAGCACACCAAACAAACAGCAATTCACACACATACACCTAAAATATGACACCTAACCCTACATTAAACTATACACACACCACTAACTATCCACTTACCTTAACCCAAACTCTAACCCTAAGATTCATCACTATCGACACTCATCTCAACTGCTCCCTAACGCTAACTCACCTAACCTGCCCTAACCCTCACGTCCACTCAATCGCAAACATACCTAACTCACTCCCTAACCCTAACTCACCTAAACCGCCCTAACACTCACATCCACACAATCGCACACTTACCTGAACCCGACCCATAACTTTCCACCACAGCACTTTCCCTAGGAAAAAATCTGGGTTTCTGTTGCTTCGATATTTTAAGCTTTCACTTACATAAGTTCGATCAATCACTGTTCGCTTTTTTAAGCATTTGGTGATCTAATACAGACCCAAATTGGAGAGCCACAAGGGTTCCTTACAAAGAAAATTCAGGGTCTTCATCTGTCTTATGCGGACAGACTGAAATCATTGTCACTTTAATCTGTGTCATACAGATTCCTCAGAGGTGACCTGTTCCTTGCATATAGAGCAATCTCTGACCCAGCTTTGATGCAAATGCTGCACATTCACAAGTCAAATAGCACATGGGTCACTCGCTCAAAGGGCCTAACCTAGTATATGACATCAACAGAATTGCTGGAGAGACAGATTTATGTCACAGAGGTTGTTCCACCTTTGGAACAAGCTTTCGATTCATATTAAACACAACATCTCATTAGCCCTATTTAAGCGTAATTTGGACAATTGGATGGGTAACCTGAAATTCACCCAGGGAGGTTCCATCTGTGTCCCTCTTCAACAGGTACAATAGGTTTATTTTATTTATTTTATTTTACATTTGTTGACCGGGCTAGTCTAGCTGGAGATATTTCCATTTTCAGTAAAGGCCCGGGGAGAAAAGCTCCACAGAGAATACAAAAAGGAAACATACTTGTGTTTTGAAGAAAGTTTGAATAGACAAAAACTAACAACTGTACAGTTACTTATTATTATTACTAAGTGAGTTAATTACTGACTCACACAGTCCACAAAATAAAACAAAAATACCTATACAAACATAAAATACTAAGTAAGATAACAATATTAAATGAAATAATTACCACACACAGTTAAAGTCAAAGACATTATATAACGTTAAAAAATACTTTGTCAGATATTGATACAGGTGGGAAGTACAAGAAAAGAGAGCTAAGAATAAGGGAAATTAGAAGTGATTAGTTATAGAAAGGAGAGCAAGTAAGTAGGTAGGAAGTAGGAGATAGTTTTGAAGTAGAGTATAAGTAGTGGAAAGTTAATCAGGTTTACTACAGGTGCACAGCCAGTGATTTTGGAAGTGCAGTTTAATGTTTTGTTTGAAAAGAGGTAGTGATGTAATCTTTGTTATGTTGCTAGGAAGTAAATTCCATTTTGTACCTACAGAATTGGTAAAAAGGGAGTCACCAGCAGTGTTATTTGATTTTATAGAACTAGCCAACAGTTTACCAGAGGAGCGGAGAGAGTTAAGATTATTGTAGGGGATTATGAGTTGAGAGAGTATAGGGGTGTTTTATGGGCAATAGTGAGTTGTTGGATTGCAAGATAGTTTTGAAATTCTGGCCAGCCTAATGGTTTAAGGTTGAGACAATGATGCATTCTGTAGGGGTTCCCTGTGGCGAAGCGAGCAATGTTATTGTAGCAGGTAGCCAATTTAGTTAGGTTGTTTTTCCTAAGGTTGGTGAAAATGGGAGAAGCATAGAGAAGAGTGGAAAGCAGATGGGAGTGAGCAATCCTGGTTCTAGAGGAAGGTGTTAGAAATGGTCTAATACGATATAAGGATCCTATTTTCCTATTGACAAGTTTTATGGAGTTGTTAATGTGTTGGTTGAAAGAGAGATTATTATCAATTGTAATACCTAACAGTTTAGTGGTAGAGTCAGGAGAGATGATAGTGGCATTGTTAGAGGAGATGGTGAAGTTTAAAGGGGGGGTCCTAGATGTGGGGGTGAAGAGGAGGAGTTTAGTTTTTTTAGCATTTAGTAAGAGGAATCGACTAGAGAACCAAGTTTCGACGGTATTAAAGACTTTTTGAGTATGAAATCTAAGTTCTGAAGTGGATGGTGCAGAGCAGATGAGAGTAGAATCATCAGCATATTGAATGCAAGTAGTTTGAGGGATTGTATTTTGGAGATCATTAATGAAGAGGGAAAAGAGAAGTGGGCCGAGAATAGAGCCTTGAGGAACTCCGATAGAAACAGGCAAGAGAGAAGAGATGTGGTTATTCCAGAGAACAGCTTGTTTTTTGTTGGTGAGATAAGAAGTAAACCATCTAATGGCAGGGATATCAAAAGATAGGGATTCAAGAGTATTGATTAATAAAGAGTGGTTAACCATGTCGAATGCTTTGGAGAGGTCAATGAAGATGGCAGAAGAGAGTAGATTGTTGTTACGGTTCCGGTTAATAGTGTCTACAAAGGAAAGGAGGGCAGTAGTAGTACTATGATGTGGTCTGAAGCCATGTTGACAGTTGGCTATGATGTTGTGGAGAGAGAGGTGTTGTACAAGCTGATGGTGTATACATTTCTCCATTATTTTGGCCAGTGGAGAAAGGAGAGCTATAGGTCTGTAGTTAGAGTAGTCAATGGAGTTACCACCTTTATGGAGTGTGATAATGTGAGAGACCTTCCATAAATCAGGGATGATACCTTCTTTGATTGTCCTATTTATGAGAATAGAAATAGGATATGCGATAGCCTTGGCAGCTTTTTGTAGAAAGAGTGAAGGTAACTTGTCAGCAGAGGGGGTACAAGGTTTTAGTTTGAGAAGGAGTCTGTATATGTAAGATGTAGAGATAGGATGTAGAGAGAATTTAAAGGCAGAGTTTATAAGGTTACATGTTGGATGTGAGTTATTAGCATTCAATTGATTAGCAAGAGCTTGTATAGTTTCAGTGAAAAAAGAGTTGAAAGCATCTGCAGTTTGTTGAGGGGTGTCAGGATCAGCATTAAGTGGGGAAGGTGTTTTAGAACTTCCTGGGGAGAGGAGTCTATTGACTGAAGACCAGAAAAGTTTTGGATTATGAAGGTGAGTTTGTTGTAGATTAAAGTAGAATTTCTTTTTATCAGCTATTATGGCCTTTTTGGTTAGATTCCTAAGCTGGCGGAAGAGTAGAAGATCAGGGTTATTTCTGTGTGATCTCCATGTGGCCCAGGCTTTATTTCTAGTGAGAATAAGTTTTTTGGTATCATGGGAGAGCCAGGGGGCAGTATTAGATTTAATTTGAATGCTACGTTTAGGAGCATGTAAGTCAAGAATGGATAAAAAAGTAGAGTTAAAGTATATTACTGCCTTTTCAAGAGGGAGTGTTTTTAAGGGGTTCCAATTACATGCACTAAGTTCAGACTGAAACCGTTCTGGATTGAAGTGTTTGATGGTGCGTATGTTTCTTATAATGCAGGGGTTTACACAATCAGCCTTTTCCCTTGTTATGAATGTTAAGGAGTGATCGCTAACATCATCTGGCAAAGTTCCTACTTTGTAACTATCTTTGACTTTATTTATAAGAATCCAGTCTAAAATGCTTTCTCTATTACTATGTTTGTTGAGCCTAGTAGTTGAAGTAATGGTTTGGATAAAACCATGGAGGTTGATATGAGAAGAAGGATTATCAGCAGTAATGCTATTCCAGTCTATGTTCAGGTCACCTAGGATAATAGTTTCTTGGGGATATGTGGCAGATATCCAGCTAAGGTAATTTTCGAGGATAGGTATGTTATTCCCAGGTGGTAGGTATATACATATAATATAAAGTGATTTTTTGGAATTTAATTGGAGTTTTGAAATGATTGCTTCTACCTTGCTATCTTGAGTTGGAGAGGCAGGAAGGGTAATAATATTTAGATGATTTTTATAGAGAATTGCAACTCCACCACCTTTACGGTTGGGACGGTCAAGTCTTACCATATTGTAGCCTTGGGGAGTAATTTCAGTGTCTTTAGTGGAGGGCTTTAGCCAGGTCTCAGAGATGCAGAGAATGTCAAATGAATGTATATGAAGGAGGGAATGTACGTAGGGTATTTTGTTGTTTATGCTTTGGGTATTAAGATGTCCTATTAGGAAGTTATTATTGAGTTTGGGTATGGACATTAGGGGAGAGGAGAAAGTTGGACCAGGGTTGGGGTGGATATCTCCAGCTTGAAGGTTAAGATTGATAGGTTTCATAGTCAGGTTGCATTTTAGAAAGGTTAGAAATTTAGTTTTGTTATCAGAAGGCAAGACATATTTGAGATGTGTCAGTCGGTGGAATCTAGGTAGTTGATAGTTAGGGGTAGAAGAAGTATAAGGATATGAGTTTAGAGGATTGAGAAATGTAGTAGTGTGTTTATGTGGATTGAAAGGTTGGGCATACAATGGTTTCTCATAGAGGGATAGGAGGTAAATTGAGCATAGGGTGGAAACTAGTAGGGTAGAGAGTGCAATCTGGGATGGCAGGTATGGAGCCATAGTAGAAGTAGGAGTGTTTGTGAAAGGTTAGAGAAGTATGAGAGGATGAAGTAAAATGGTGTATTTTATTGTAGAGTAGAAGTATAGAACAATGTAGGAAAGAAAAGAGAGGATAGGTGTAAAACAGGGACAGGAGTACAGTAAAGGAGGTGAGTCTTAGTGTAAAAGGAGTATAGTAAGGGGGTGTAAGTGGAGGAATTAAAGGGTAGAAATAGATAGAATAAGTGTAAGTGTAAGGCTGAGAAAGGGTAAGGGTGGGTGTGGTAGGAAGTTAGAGTGAGTAGGAGGAGGACTGGAAGATCAGAGTAGGGGGTGTGTCCAAGGAGCTTTAAGTGTAGGACCCCTGGGGGTGGGTGGGAATTGGGGGTAGGGAGGGGAGCGGAGTGAGCCCGCAGGGCGAACGGAGCGGGTAGAAGCAGGTAGTCAGATGGCTAGACAAGAAACAATCAGCAGAGCTGGATACTGAGGATAAGATTGGTAGTGAGGAGTAGGTAATAGCAGAGATAAGCAAGGAGTCTGAGATGGAAAAGGTGGTTACAGACAGTAGTAGTAAGGGTAAGGAGAGAGTGTAAGGTAATGTCTGGAAGGTCAAAAGGTTTGATAAGGAAACAAGAGAGCAGAAGGTAAAACAAGAGGTGAAAGCTGGAAAAGGGTGCCACCTAGTGGCCGGGTCCATTATTGCAGGTGAGTTAGAGAGGGAGTAAGCAAGTTATAGAACTGGGAGGGGGTGACTACAAGAAATAGGAGTTGTAGTAAAGGTTGGGAGGCAGGTGATAGTAGTGCAAGAGGGGGGGGGGTAGAGACTGCTGGCTGTCCTGGCCTAATGCCCAAGTTATATCCCTTAATGGGTTTGGTACAAAGGTATACAATAGTTTACAATGTTCTTAGCAGGTTATGGACACCAGTGACATACTTTTTTATTCTTCTTAAAACAGGATGCAGGGAAATTAAGCTGTTAGATGCCACTGAAGTGATTCTGATAGGATTCTTTCCACAGGCAAGTTGGTTTCAAGAGACTAGTGCAGGTAATAGCACAGGAGGAATATGGAACTAAGATGAGGGAGAAGAGACAAAGTGGTGTAGGGGAGGAAAAAAAAAAGAGTTAGCAATATTCAAGGTAGGACAGGTACTACTTCACAGTAGAAAACAAACACAGACATAGATAGCAAGCAAATACATATTCCCTAGGAGTAGCAGCAAATAGGTGTAACATTTAAACCAACAGTTCAGCAAATTAATACTGTAGCATGTCACAGCAGATAGCATACACTCAAAACATATAAAGCAAGCATGTAAATATTCCCTTAGAAGTAGGAGCAGTAGTTATTAAATTTAAACCAGCCGTACAGCACATTAATACTAAGACAGGACACTGTTTCCAGGCTCAGTAGGACTATCATCTACATGTAGGATATCAGCTATGAAGCATACCCTATTTATTAATAGCAATCTAAAATCAGCAGTTATAAAACAAGCAATAATATAGCTAGGCTTTTTTGATAGGTTCAGCAAATCATTTCAATATTTGATATATAATCTATAATAAGAAGGTTACTGCAGTAAAATACAACACAGTAGATAAAGTCCGGGAAAGGACAGTGCCAGACTATAGAGGTATCGGATGCAGCAATAAAGTAAGCACAACACCATGAGGAGTCTCTGCTAGGTTGCCTGGTCCCTTAAAAGCTAAAAGAAGCACTAAAGTTATAATGCGAGTATGCCAGCGGTAGCGGTTCAGCTCTAGGAACCAATCCAGCTATTCAGAGTAATTATGAGACCAGCTGTATATTAAAATAAAGAAGTTAACGTCAAGCTGTTTTATATAGGGAGAGCAGGGTAAACGACACGTTCAGAGTGTCTCGGCTTAGCTAGTGCCTTATCAAAAGCCGATTGCTGGTTTAGCACAGGCAGTTTGGTATAAGCGTACTCAGAAAGGCTCCGCATGGGAGGCGCATCTCCAAAAGCCGTCCATGGGCTAAAAACAGTCAACGTAACCACCACAAGCAGTTTTACATTCACTGCGAGCAGTTAGCGTCAGACTTACTCGGAAGGGCTTCCTGTGAGTGGCGTTGGACCCAATAACCTAAAACTGGCTTAAATAATACAAAAAGCCGTTAATACGGCTAAACCAAGCATTAAACTATAGGTGAAGTCAAATCTGGCTCCACGCAGGATACGCTGTACTGAAAAAAGCGTTTTCCACGTGTACAGTAAGGAGTTAAGTTCAGGCATCAACTAAGGGCTCATAAGAGAATAGCGTTATACTGAAAGCCTTTAACTGGCTTAGAACAAATAATTTAATACAAACAAAGTCGTTTAAATGGCTAAAAACAAACATTTAACTGAAGGCATATGCAATAGTGGCTCATTAAGATTAGCGTTATTCAAAAAGCCTTTAATCAGGCGTAGATCAGATAACAACTTACAAGAAAGCCGTTTACACGATTAAACCATATGATTAGCTTTGGGCATACGCAGTAGTGGCTCCACGTGGGAGGCAAAGAGCTAAAAATCCGATTAAGGAGCAGAAAGCAAGTCACTGAGTACAAGACGCTCAGAAATGCTTTCGCAAGGGTTACAGACTACGGATATGCAGCAACAGAATTAAAAACAATTTCCAAAGGGTATAACAACTAAGGCACACAGTTACTAAATGCAATCTTTTGGGAAGAGGTAACAGGTGCTGATTTTCGTGTCTGCTTGAACCAGACACCATTGGGAGCACAGGTTGAACTTGGCTAGGCTTGTAAGAGCCCTGAGGCCATTAGCCTAGTAACCTCATATGATCTCTCTCTCTCTCTCTCTCTCTATATATATATATATATATATATATATATATATATATGATTCCCCTTCACAATCTCGAATTACTGAATGCTCAAAATTCAGTAACTCGAGACTGTAAAGTCGAAAACCCATAAGCGCGAATCTGCATAAGCGCAAATTCAAATATCTCAAATTCACGCTTATGCATGTCAGCTATGGGATGGGAAGTGTGTGAGTTGGGATGTTTTACGGAAGTGAAGGTAAGTGAGTGTATGTGTGTGTTTTGTAAGTTGTGTGTGTGTGTTAGGGTAGGGAGGTGGGAATATGAGTGTGAGTGTTGGATGTGTCTGTATTTGTGTGTGTGTCACTTTACTCTGTGTCATAACCTGTGCGAGGCAGTGTAAAATGTCTGTGTGGTGTTTTTATTTTGTGATTAGTGCGATCTCGGAGTTAGACTATATAAGTGGGGGGCACAACCCCCCACATGGGGAGTGCAGGGGGGTTTGCCCCCCTGCGTATATGTAGTGTAGGGCTTGTAGTTCATGTGATGTGGGATGTATGCTGTGCATGTTGTGTGGTGTATGTGTTCTGTATGTTCAGGGTTTTTTGTTTTCGTGCTTGTGGGTTTCGGGTTTTTTGTTGGTTCGACTTTACAGTCTCGAGTTACTGAATTTCAAGCATTCAGTAATTCGAGATTGTGAAGGGAAACCATATATATATATATATATATATATATATATATATATATATATATATATATTGTTTTGGTTCCCACTATAACTATATACCATTGGCCATATACCAGTGTCCACACTTGATTATCCATTCTACCTTCCCTGGCACCTTCATGGGAAGACCATACATTATGAAAGCAGAGATGAAATTATGGGTTTGCCAGGAAATATGAGGTGGGACACAGAGGAAAGAAAGAATGTATTAACTGTATGGGATTCATAGCACTGGAAAACTGTAAGATAGCAGAATAATGGATTTGTGAAGAAAGTAAAATAGGAGGTTTGCAGAGAATGCTATAAAATACCCGATAAGATTAGTGAGACAGAAAGATATAGGAAAACAGAGGAAAGAGAGGAAGCAGCCTAAATGATAGCACTGACAAGCACCAAAATGCAAATAGCTGGATCTCTTATTATGGAATGGAATGGAATGAACAGTAGGGGGACAGGTTGAAGAGATTAGTAGAATGATACAGGATGGAGCAAACTCCACTGTAAAATTGAGATTTGAAGACGAGTGAATAATAGTGTCAACCAGCAGCAATGGATGTACATCACATTGATTGTTTTGTCAACAGAGAAGATCTGGGTTAAAGCAGTGTTAAAGGTATTGCAACACTATGCAGACTCTAGAAGTTTTAACCAGAGCCAGTGCTAATGGTGCATTCAGCTGAAGCTGAAATTATTTTGCATCAAATCTGATTATATATTTCTTATTCTGCAGGCATTCAAACCTGCTTAACTATATGCTTGTACAGATGTCTCCAATGTTGCTAGTTTTGATTTGTATTTTTACTTTTTATCTGTAACCATGATTCATTCATTGCTTGCAAGTGCATCATGAGTGTTGGAGCAAAATTTGTACAAAGCATTTATGTGTGATGAATGACACATATGTGTACATACATGGCATTTATATGCGATGAATGCCACATTTTTACATGGCATTTATACATGATGAATGCTTACTTTTGAACCCTATGAGAAATTTCTTCTAACTGAGGGTTAAGTTTAACCATTACCAGATACATGATTAAAAACGTTACGAGTAATCACATCTAAAAAAGCATAATTTATTAAAACAGTTGTAAACAACATTTTATTTTTTTATTTATCATTCAACATTTATTGCAATTTAAGAGCAGTTTGTTCAAATCAGTTGGCCTATTAAAGCAAATGACAACCCTTCTCGAAAGAAACTTTGTATGGTAAGTCTAACTGCCAGTTTTCATGTCAGGTGTCCATTTGATATATACTACTGTTGATGAAAATACTTATTTATTGTTAAAATATTAATGTAGGGTCAAAGGGTACCCAAGCCTTAGGCAGCACTTGCAATCCATTTTTTTGAATAACTGAAGATGAATCTGTTGATTGCATTTCAGAGTGAATGTATCACACTGCTAATTATTCACCCAAATTTCAGGTGAAGTTCTTTTTTTTTTTTTGGACTGTTACTTTATGCTTTAGAAAATCTGATGAAAGCAACATTCTCCAATAATACAGCATTCTGTGTTGAAGAAAGTCCACCTGAGTGACTATTTCCATTTTGGTTCCATCTGACTTATTTGTTAGATAAGAACATCTGTTACTGATACTAGATTTTAATGTAGCACTGACAGATCACCTGTGTTTTTACTAATCACATCTTGCAGCCTAGACAGAATAGTTTTTGTGTTTATTTTAGAATTCCTTAGTATCCCATGAATGCATGTCTGTTTCACATGATGGTTACTAAATGAAAATATTGGGCCTGCCCTGATTGTTTACTTCTTCTCCATTTGTAATAGCTGTCTTTGTGTCAGATGGTGGTGATAAATGATAAACATTAAATGTAGACTAAATCTCTGAGGGATAAATGCAATGTGCTTTTCAGTTAATGGATATCTCTATCTGATATTGTGTAGGTGAAGTTGCCTGTGGAAACACACATTTTTCCAGGTCTGCTGCTGTAGAACAAGTTACATCCAGCTGCTGAAATACTATGATACAAATATCAATGGATAGAGAAGAAGGAACAGGTTAGAATTAACTATTAATCTAAAAAGTCAAGTTGTGAATCCGTCTCATGCTCTTCATAGATACAGTCGATAAAGCATGGAATCTGTGTATGGTATAAACAATACAGTATGCATATTTTACATTTTAATTATGCATTTGCTTGTAAAGATTAGTTTAAATAAAATATTTTTTTATCAGATAACTTGTTGGCCTATCTAGTCTATTTACTTTTCAGTGTATTATTTATTTATTATTTGTTTATTTGTTTGTTTATTTGTTGCCATTGGGTTAACTTGATAAGTGGTCTGTTCTGAAGTACAGGGTAAGGGGTAAAACACACACACACACACACACACACACACACACACACACACACACACACACACACACACACACGCTCACTTAATTTTTGAGTACAGCCAATCAGCAAACATGTTTCTGTAAGCCAAAATGACTCAAGAATTCAAGGTGGTATAGCTAAAAGGAATGTAATTTTCCTTTAGAAATAGTGTTTTTTATGATGACTAAATTAAAATTTTAAACTACAACTATAAACACTGTCAGAAAACATTTAGATGCAACAATGTGAATAGCCAAACTCATTTTCTTTGCTGACTTGTACACCTGCACGAGTAACATTTTTGCTTATCAAAAAGAAGCATTTGTGCATGCATACTATTCAGCATTATGAGTTTGCAAAGCCCTGCTCTAAAACAACAGTTTTCCAATAGCAGGTTTAGCACAGAGCTCAGTTCTTCCTGTGTTGTACATTCAGATGAAGTTTCAAGGACAACTTACATTTGTACAAAGCACTACCCTGAGTTTCCACCCACAATTCTAAAATAAATAATTCTGAGAAATGATTGCTTCATAGTTAACGTATGCTAAAAATGAAGCAAGCAAATCCTTTTACCTGGCCACCTACTCCTACTACAAATTCCAAAAACATTGGCAAAATCTCTATAACACGCTCTGGGACAAGCATAAATTCATGTAGCATATCTATACAGACAGATATGTACAGTTAGAAACCACCTTTGTCAACAGTCCTCAGAGCACCTGCAGTATTAAAATGGATGGAAAGTTAAAGCAAGGCATGTCTAGATCGAGACATCTGAAGTTTAATTTCCTCTTGACTGGCTGGTTGGGTGCATTTCTTAGAACGGACACCACTGCATGCTGGTGTCAGCTCAGATAGTCAGCCTTGCATGTGGATGCCTACAACAGGAGTATGCTCCACTTGTTCAAAATAGATGAAGACTGTATTATTAGTGTGTGTTGTTGTGACCTTGTTCTCTGCGTTCATTCTGTCCACTCTGTGCTCCTACAAGGAAGCCTCAGTACCCATGTCCGTTTTTAATGGTTCACCTACATACAAAGTTTGAATTCATCCCTCCCATATATTGGGCTTGTGATCTTCTCCATTCTTTTCAAGTTGCACATCTGTTTGTCATGATGAGTTTTCAGTAGGTTCACCGAGTGGACAGCACTAACTAGACTTTTCAGGCAGAGAATGAAAAGGTCTTGTATTACACCTTCCAAATGTTCGTCTCCATTCAGTATGACTTGGATGATGAATAGACTATTCCCGTAGGCTGTCCTCATGAAGACACATCCTTTTGATAGAATCTCAGTCTCATGAGAAAACACTTCAGACAGGAGATAAAGGATCTGTCTGAGACCACAAATAGTGCCTAGACCTTCTAGGTTTGTACAACCTAAAACCCACTATCATACCACTGGTGTTTGAGGCCTTTAAGATACCTTCCCAATAACATCCTTAGACATTTATTCCTAGCCATGGGCCCTTGAAAACCTGGAAGATGTTATAGACTTGAACAGGATTTCTAGCATCTGTAAAAGATAACTTATGGCAAAATCAGGGTTTTACTTGATACCCTTAAGGTCCCCAATCTGGCACCAAATTCCTATACTCTCCCAACCAACTGACAGTGTAGGAAAACTATTTACACATTACCTTTACCTTCAGGGCTATGAAAGATTACCTGCCAGGATACCAAAGTATATATATACTGGCTGACTCCTACTACTCAGATAATGGGCAAACACAGAATAAAATGTGGGTACAATGCTGTGGATGCAACATCTAAATCAGAAGAAACAGGGGTGTAACTAGCCCAGGGAAGTATGGCTGCTTAACTTCTAATCTCCACTGCGACTAGTACTAAAGTAACTAATTCATAAAGCAATCTGTGATCAGGGAAAGCAACAATCAACTGGGATGAATGATGGAAGCCATATGAAGCAGCTACAGCTGATCGATAAAAGCTTCCCCAGGAGATTGACTGCTCATCTTTGTGAGCATATGTCTATGGTGGTTGCAGAAGTTGGGGCCTACCATCCAGCAGCAATTCAGCAGCAACAGATCCTGTGAGCATTGGAGAAGAGACTGGAACAACATACTGCAATGCTCTTACAATAAGAGATGGCTTAGACACCTTAAGAGATGTGGTCCCAGACAACATCAAAGCAGTAAATCAACAAGAGAAGATCAATGATGTGAAAAAACAGACTAGGAGAGTGAATGTGAGAATCAATGGGATCCTAGAGGCAGTGCTGGACACAGTGCTTCTTCTTTTGGTGGAGAAGATCCTGAAGGAGGAAATCAACATGCTAGCATAGCTAGATCCAGCCATCGATAGGATCCACAAGGTAGGAAAAAATATCTAGATCCAGCCATCATGAGGATCCACAGGGTAGGAAAACAAAGACCGATCATAGCAGTGCTCCAAGGCATGTATTATTAGCTCCACACTCTGCATACACTATACAGTAGACTATAAATCATAGTTGTAGGGCCAAAGGAGTGTAATGGAGTACTCACTTATTGCAAAAGACTACTCCTGGGGACTTTATGAAGTGAAACAACAGATGTCTCGATTTAAGTATGAACTCACAAAACTCTGGTACCAATCCATTCTGTTGTTAGCTGCTATATTGTCAATGGAAAAATGAGGGGAAGAGACTATTTTTATGCAGTGTAGAGGAGGCTAAGAAGTTTATAAATAAAGTTAAAGAACAGTTTGAACTTTTGGAAGAAGGAATTACTTAGAAAATTGTTTATTTGAAAAGAAGATGAAGTGGATGCATGTAAGGAAGAAAAGGCAGAAGACAGCTACCACACAGAAAATGGCACCAAGAAAATTATTAATTACTGACAGGCCTAGCTCTCAAAGTGATAGACTATAAGGAAATTTCAGAATGAGAAAGGAGCAGGGCTCAGGTAAAATCAAGTGGTCATGTACTATAAAATTCTTATGTTAACTGGATCAACTGGTCAGCACCCCCACCAGAGGTGACAACATATTGGACCTGGTCATCACCAACATGGGTGACCAGTGTTCCACACTGGAGGTCAACCCCTTGCTGGTTAGATCTGACCATAAACTAATCACTCTGGATATCCACATTCTGCCCCCATCGCCAGTCAAAGAAACCACCGTGAAAAACTTTTCAAAAGCAAACTTCACGTTACTTAAGACCAAGTTGGAAAGTTTCAAATCCCCCATGCTAATGGATAACACTGCCCAAGTTGCAAAATCCTTTAATAATGCACTCTACGGGCACCTACAAGAATGCATGGATCATGCTATCCCAAGCAAAACCAAGACTCACTCCTCCAAAAAAAGAAAACCAGTCTGGTGTACCCCTGCCATAAACAAGCTATACAATAGAAGGAGGCAACTAGTACAGAAAAGAGTAAAATCTCAAGAGGGGAAGACATCCCTGATCAGTATCAGCAAGAAACTATGATCCCTCATAAAATAATCCAAGGCTAGGTTCAAAAGAAAAATTGTCAAGGACTCCAAAGATAACACAAGGCATTCTTTAGCTATGGTAAGAATCTAAGTGGCAATTCCCAGATCTGCTCAGACTTAGTGCAGAATGGCACAAAATACACTGAACCAACAGATATCGCCAACATCCTGGCAGACAGGTTCAGTGCAAACTTCACCCCCCCTCTCACCCCCAGAAGGGCCCATAACCATACAAGAAGAATGTAGTGCCCCTGAAATCACAGACACTCAGGTTAAAACAGCCCTCTCCAAAGCCAAAAACACAACATCAATGGGACCGGACAGTGTCCCAGGCTGTGTCCTACATGAGCTCAAAGATGAACTAACCTCTCACCTAAACACACTGTTCAAACTCAGCCGCTCCACAGGCTATGTGCCACAGAGTGGTGTACAGTAACAGTTATTCCACACCACAAAGGTGGAGCCACAACAGACCCTGGGAACTATCACCCTATAAGCCTGACTAGCTTGGTCTGCAAGGCTATGGAGTGCATCATCATGGATCTCATTAACAGAGACATTGGGAACCTCCAAACACTGGACCCTACCCAGTTTGGCTTTGTTAAGGGCAGATCATTCCTCCTAAACCTGGTGGACTTCTTTGAGACAGTTACCAAGGCTACTGATGAGGGAAAGGTGGTCCAAACAGCCTACCTAGAACTCGCAAAGGCCTTCAACACCATTCCCCATTCTGGTATTATAGACAAGCTCACCGGCATGAACACAAACCCCCTATGTCATGAGATGGGTCGCCAACTGGCTCACAAACAAAATGCACATAGTAAGAATTGTGGGATCTAGGTCTGACACTAAACAGGTTACAAGTGGTGTTCCCCAGGGCTCAGTCTAGGACCCTTTCTGTTCGGCATATACTTCTCAGAGGTACAGGCAAGCACAGGAGGACTATGGCTGACCAAGTTCACAGATGACTGCAAACTAGGGGCTATAATTGACTCTCCTGCTGACACAGACATCCTCCAAAAGGGTCTCACTGACAGATACCTGGTGTCAAAACCATGGCCTCAAGCTAAATGCCAAAAAATGCATAGTCACTCCCTTTGGAAAAAACAAAGTGCCCACAAATTACCACATAGGTGGCAGCCCCCTAAATAAGGAAGACAAAATAAGGGATATGGGAACCCAAGTAGATAGCAATCTCTCCTTTGATAATCACATTGCCAAAGTAGTTAGAAAATCCTTCTATGTGGCCCACCTAATCACAAAAGTGTTTGCATCCAGATCAAAAGAGGTCATTGTGCCCCTCTACGCATCATTCATCAGACCAATCATAGAGTACAACACCCCATTTGGGATGACACCTGCAGCAGCTGGAAAGACCACAGAAGTACCTCACCAAAAGGATCACTGGCCTCAAACAGATGCCCTATGCAGCTCAACTGAAGAAACTCCAGTTGTACTCGGTTCATACCGCCTACTCAGAGGTTATCTCTGCCTGACATACAAGGCCATGTCCAACCCAGAATTGATGGAAATGCTCCACCTAAAGAAAACCATATCCCCGCGAGCCACACGCTCTAGGGATCTAAACCTCACCACAACAATAAATAGGATGTGCTGGAGGGATAGATTCCTGTCCTAGAGACTTCCCATGCTCTGGAACCAGATTCCAATCTACATTAGGCAGAGCTCCTCACCAACACTCTTCAAGAGAAACCTTGAAAAGTGGATGGGAAACAGGAGGTTTACCCCAGGGATCACTTCGGTGGCTCTACTGGACAGAGGCACAGGAAATTAATCTAAGGGGGTGGCAAAAGCCAACACATTCCAGCTAGGCTTATAAATACCTTTGGGCAGATAGCCTAGTACCAAACTATGAACCTATGAGATGAGGATGAGAAGTATTTGGACAGGAGCCTTAATAGATAAGTTGAAAGCAATAGGTTGGAAGGATAAATGAGCTAAAGAAATACAAGGACTGACACAGCCAGAGTCATAGGCAATGAGACAGGCAGAATAAAAATAAATTTCACTGGACAGACTGAAGGTGGAAATAGAGCTCTTGGACATATCTCAAGCAAAGGCAGAGCTCATTAGGAAAGATTAATACTGGTAGTTAAGGAGCAAAGGTGATCCAGGATGGATTTCTTGGTTGTTCAAGTGTAGAAAAGAGAGGGAACTAATATTCAAGTACAAACAAGGAAGGGAAGACTGCTTAAGGATGATGGGGAGCTACAGAGGATGCTTTTAGAATATAATAAAGAACTAACCAGTCCTCAGGGTGAGTTCACAATATTATACAGAACTAACCAGTCCTCAGGGTGAGTTCACAATATTATACAGAACTAACCAGTCCTCAGGGTGAGTTCACAATATTATACAGAACTAACCAGTCCTCAGGGTGAGTTCACAATATTATACAGAACTAACCAGTCCTCAGGGTGAGTTCACAATATTATACAGAACTAACCAGTCCTCAGGGTGAGTTCACAATATTATACAGAACTAACCAGTCCTCAGGGTGAGTTCATAATATTATACAGAACTAACCAGTCCTCAGGGTGAGTTCACAGTATTATACAGAACTAACCAGTCCTCAGGGTGAGTTCACAATATTATACAGAAGAAACCAGTCCTCAGGGTGAGTTCACAATATTATACAGAACTAACCAGTCCTCAGGGTGAGTTCAGAATATTATACAGAACTAACCAGTCCTCAGGGTGAGTTCACAATATTATACAGAACTAACCAGTCCTCAGGGTGAGTTCAGAATATTATACAGAACTAACCAGACCTCAGGGTGAGTTCAGAATATTATACAGAACTAACCAGTCATCAGGGTGAGTTCACAATATTATACAGAACTAACCAGTCCTCAGGGTGAGTTCACAGTATTATACAGAACTAACCAGTCCTCAGGGTGAGTTCACAATATTATACAGAAGAAACCAGTCCTCAGGGTGAGTTCACAATATTATACAGAACTAACCAGTCCTCAGGGTGAGTTCACAATACTATACAGAAGAAACCAGTCCTCAGGGTGAGTTCACAATATTATACAGAACTAACCAGTCCTCAGGGTGAGTTCACAATATTATACAGAACTAACCAGTCCTCAGGGTGAGTTCACAATATTATACAGAACTAACCAGTCCTCAGGGTGAGTTCACAGTATTATACAGAACTAACCAGTCCTCAAGATGAGTTCAAAGTATTATACAGAACTAACCAGTCCTCAGGGTGAGTTCACAATATTATACAGAAGAAACCAGTCCTCAGGGTGAGTTCACAATATTATACAGAACTAACCAGTCCTCAAGATGAGTTCACAGTATTATACAGAACTACCAGTCCTCAGGGTGAGTTCACAATATTATACAGAAGAAACCAGTCCTCAGGGTGAGTTCACAATATTATACAGAACTAACCAGTCCTCAGGGTGAGTTCACAATATTATACAGCACTAACCAGTCCTCAGGGTGAGTTCACAATATTATACAGAAGAAACCAGTCCTCAGGGTGAGTTCACAATATTATACAGAACTAACCAGTCCTCAAGATGAGTTCACAGTATTATACAGAACTACCAGTCCTCAGGGTGAGTTCACAATATTATACAGAAGAAACCAGTCCTCAGGGTGAGTTCACAATATTATACAGAACTAACCAGTCCTCAGGGTGAGTTCACAATATTATACAGCACTAACCAGTCCTCAGGGTGAGTTCACAATATTATACAGAACTAAACAGTCATCAAGATGAGTTCACAGTATTATACAGAACTACCAGTCCTCAGGGTGAGTTCACAATATTATACAGAAGAAACCAGTCCTCAGGGTGAGTTCACAATATTATACAGAGCTAACCAGTCCTCAAGTTGAGTTCACAGTATTATGCAGAACTACCAGTCCTCAGGGTGAGTTCACAATATTATACAGAAGAAACCAGTCCTCAGGGTGAGTTCACAATATTATACAGAACTAACCAGTCCTCAGGGTGAGTTCACAATATTATACAGCACTAACCAGTCCTCAGGGTGAGTTCACAAAATTATACAGAACTAAACAGTCATCAAGATGAGTTCACAGTATTATACAGAACTACCAGTCCTCAGGGTGAGTTCACAATATTATACAGAAGAAACCAGTCCTCAGGGTGAGTTCACAATATTATACAGAACTAACCAGTCCTCAAGTTGAGTTCACAGTATTATACAGAACTACCAGTCCTCAGGGTGAGTTCACAATATTATACAGAAGAAACCAGTCCTCAGGGTGAGTTCACAGTATTATACAGAACTAACCAGTCCTCAGGGTGAGTTCACAATATTATACAGAAGAAACCAGTCCTCAGGGTGAGTTCACAATATTATACAGAAGAAACCAGTCCTCAGGGTGAGTTCACAATATTATACAGAACTAATCAGTCCTCAAGATGAGTTCACAGTATTATACAGAACTACCAGTCCTCAGGGTGAGTTCACAATATTATACAGAAGAAACCAGTCCTCAGGGTGAGTTCACAATATTATACAGAACTAACCAGTCCTCAGGGTGAGTTCACAATATTATACAGCACTAACCAGTCCTCAGGGTGAGTTCACAATATTATACAGAACTAAACAATCATCAAGATGAGTTCACAGTATTATACAGAACTACCAGTCCTCAGGGTGAGTTCACAATATTATACAGAACTAAACAGTCATCAAGATGAGTTCACAGTATTATACAGAACTACCAGTCCTCAGGGTGAGTTCACAATATTATACAGAAGAAACCAGTCCTCAGGGTGAGTTCACAATATTATACAGAACTAACCAGTCCTCAGGGTGAGTTCAGAATATTATACAGAACTAACCAGTCCTCACGGTGAGTTCACAATATTATACAGAACTAACCAGTCCACAGGGTGAGTTCACAATATTATACAGCACTAACCAGTCCTCAGGGTGAGTTCACAATATTATACAGCACTAACCAGCCCTCGGGTGAGTTCAGAACATTATACAGAACTAACCAGTCCTCAGGGTGAGTTCACAATATTATACAGAACTAACCAGTCCTCAGGGTGAGTTCAGAATATTATACAGAACTAACCAGTCCTCAGGGTGAGTTCACAGTATTATACAGAACTAACCAGTCCTCAGGGTGAGTTCACAATATTATACAGAAGAAACCAGTCCTTAGGGTGAGTTCACAATATTATACAGAACTAACCAGTCCTCAGGGTGAGTTCACAATACTATACAGAAGAAACCAGTCCTCAGGGTGAGTTCACAATATTATACAGAACTAACCAGTCCTCAGGGTGAGTTCACAATATTATACAGAACTAACCAGTCCTCAGGGTGAGTTCACAATATTATACAGAACTAACCAGTCCTCAGGGTGAGTTCACAATATTATACAGAACTAACCAGTCCTCAGGGTGAGTTCACAGTATTATACAGAACTAACCAGTCCTCAGGGTGAGTTCACAATATTATACAGAAGAAACCAGTCCTCAGGGTGAGTTCACAATATTATCCAGAACTAACCAGTCCTCAGGGTGAGTTTACAATATTATACAGAACTAACCAGTCCTCAAGATGAGTTCACAGTATTATACAGAACTAACCAGTCCTCAAGATGAGTTCAAAGTATTATACAGAACTAACCAGTCCTCAGGGTGAGTTCAGAATATTATACAGAATGAACCAGTCATCAGGGTGAGTTCACAATATTATACAGAACTAACCAGTCCTCAAGATGAGTTCACAGTATTATACAGAACTAACCAGTCCTCAAGATGAGTTCAAAGTATTATACAGAACTAACCAGTCCTCAGGGTGAGTTCACAATATTATACAGAAGAAACCAGTCCTCAGGGTGAGTTCACAATATTATACAGAACTAACCAGTCCTCAAGATGAGTTCACAGTATTATACAGAACTACCAGTCCTCAGGGTGAGTTCACAATATTATACAGAAGAAACCAGTCCTCAGGGTGAGTTCACAATATTATACAGAACTAACCAGTCCTCAGGGTGAGTTCACAATATTATACAGCACTAACCAGTCCTCAGGGTGAGTTCACAATATTATACAGAAGAAACCAGTCCTCAGGGTGAGTTCACAATATTATACAGAACTAACCAGTCCTCAAGATGAGTTCACAGTATTATACAGAACTACCAGTCCTCAGGGTGAGTTCACAATATTATACAGAAGAAACCAGTCCTCAGGGTGAGTTCACAATATTATACAGAACTAACCAGTCCTCAGGGTGAGTTCACAATATTATACAGCACTAACCAGTCCTCAGGGTGAGTTCACAATATTATACAGAACTAAACAGTCATCAAGATGAGTTCACAGTATTATACAGAACTACCAGTCCTCAGGGTGAGTTCACAATATTATACAGAAGAAACCAGTCCTCAGGGTGAGTTCACAATATTATACAGAACTAACCAGTCCTCAAGTTGAGTTCACAGTATTATACAGAACTACCAGTCCTCAGGGTGAGTTCACAATATTATACAGAAGAAACCAGTCCTCAGGGTGAGTTCACAATATTATACAGAACTAACCAGTCCTCAGGGTGAGTTCACAATATTATACAGCACTAACCAGTCCTCAGGGTGAGTTCACAAAATTATACAGAACTAAACAGTCATCAAGATGAGTTCACAGTATTATACAGAACTACCAGTCCTCAGGGTGAGTTCACAATATTATACAGAAGAAACCAGTCCTCAGGGTGAGTTCACAATATTATACAGAACTAACCAGTCCTCAAGTTGAGTTCACAGTATTATACAGAACTACCAGTCCTCAGGGTGAGTTCACAATATTATACAGAAGAAACCAGTCCTCAGGGTGAGTTCACAGTATTATACAGAACTAACCAGTCCTCAGGGTGAGTTCACAATATTATACAGAAGAAACCAGTCCTCAGGGTGAGTTCACAATATTATACAGAAGAAACCAGTCCTCAGGGTGAGTTCACAATATTATGCAGAACTAACCAGTCCTCAAGATGAGTTCACAGTATTATACAGAACTACCAGTCCTCAGGGTGAGTTCACAATATTATACAGAAGAAACCAGTCCTCAGGGTGAGTTCACAATATTATACAGAACTAACCAGTCCTCAGGGTGAGTTCACGATATTATACAGCACTAACCAGTCCTCAGGGTGAGTTCACAATATTATACAGAACTAAACAATCATCAAGATGAGTTCACAGTATTATACAGAACTACCAGTCCTCAGGGTGAGTTCACAATATTATACAGAACTAAACAGTCATCAAGATGAGTTCACAGTATTATACAGAACTACCAGTCCTCAGGGTGAGTTCACAATATTATACAGAAGAAACCAGTCCTCAGGGTGAGTTCACAATATTATACAGAACTAACCAGTCCTCAGGGTGAGTTCAGAATATTATACAGAACTAACCAGTCCTCACGGTGAGTTCACAATATTATACAGAACTAACCAGTCCACAGGGTGAGTTCACAATATTATACAGCACTAACCAGTCCTCAGGGTGAGTTCACAATATTATACAGCACTAACCAGCCCTCGGGTGAGTTCAGAACATTATACAGAACTAACCAGTCCTCAGGGTGAGTTCAGAATATTATACAGAATGAACCAGTCATCAGGGTGAGTTCACAATATTATACAGAACTAACCAGTCCTCAGGGTGAGTTCACAATATTATACAGCACTAACCAGTCCTCAGGGTGAGTTCACAATATTATACAGAACTAACCAGTCCTCAGGGTGAGTTCACAATATTATACAGAACTAACCAGTCCTCAAGGTGAGTCCAGAATATTATACAAAACTATCCAGTCCTTTGGGTGAGTTCACAATCTTATGCAGAACTATCTTTTAATACCAGGGGTGATTTCAAAGTCTACAATTATTCATGTAAAAATATTAATACCCCCATGGCTGATTTATTAGCAAAAGGGTACACATTTGTACCTAGTAGAAGGGGTAATGTAGCGGAAACCTTATTAGATTTAAAAACGTTTACGAGAAAATTAAATCTTTCGGTTTGGTTTGATAATAATGGTTGTAACAATTTGAATGATCATGATATGGTTGACATCCCAAGAGTAACTAGATCAAGTACGTTCAACCCTCCTTTATGTAATATTATTGGTATTTTTGAAAAAGCTTGTGAAATGGATGTGAGGGAAGTTTATAAAAGCAATTGCAGTGTCATGGGTGACAATTTAACTGAAAAAGAAAAAAAGTTGTTGGATGATATTATGGGGGATGGTGATGTATGCTATATGAAACCAGATGAGGGTAACAGGCTGGTGATAATGGATTGTGTTGATTATTCCAATTACATGTCTGCATTCTTAATGAGTGATACCTACAAAGCAGTTTCAGTGAAAGAAATCAATATTTTACATCGCAGATTAGATATTACTTTAGAGGACATGTTATTGGAAGGGCAAATTGATTTGGATTCATATAAATACATGAAAAATGAGTATCCTGTCATTGCCACCATTTTTAGGTTACCCAAAATACACAAAGGGCTTAATGATTTAAAATGTAGGCCCATCATGGATGCTTAAAGAGGAAAAGCATCTTTCATAGGTAAATATTTGGACCATCATTTAAAAAGTGGGTTGCAACATTTCAAATATATATGCAAAGACTCATGGGAATTTCTTGCTAACTTAAATGGTTTATTATTTGATGAAAATATGTTATTAGTTACTATTGATCTGTGCGATCTTTTTTCAGTTATACCTCAGGATGATGGTCTTAATTGGCTGGAAATACAGGTACAAACAACAGGCATGTATGACCAAGATAAAATAAATGCCTACATAGCTCTAATGAAAATGGTATTGAAATATAATTTTATAAAATTTGAAGGCCAATATTATTGCCAAGTCAAAGGGGTGGCCATGGGTGCAGCTTGCTCCCCCATTTATGCAAATTATGTGATGTCATCCTGGGAAAACCAATATATTTTTAAATCAAAATATATGCAATATATAAAATATTTCACAAGATTTTTGGATGATATTTTTTGATTTGGACTGGCACTGATGGTATGTTAAATTATTTTTTTGCATACATTAATAATACTGTTGACTGTTTTAAGTTCACCCATGCATTTAATGACACTATCATTACCTATTTGGATGTGGAGGTTAAGGTTAACAGAGTTGGTAAACAATTGATTTCAAATTTTTTTAAGAAACCAACATTTTCAAATTCTTATTTAGAATTTAATAGTTGCCACCCCACTTTTCAGAAAAAATCTATAGTTAAAGGGCAATTGGTACGTGCCACAAGAATGACATCATTGGAAAGTGATTTCATTCAAGAAGTGGATTACATCTTAAAAATATTTGAACATAGGGGGTATCCCCGGGATCTCTTGGAAAATGTAAAGGGGGAAGTATTCAAGAAGCGGCAAAATGGTTGGTTTGTTCCCATTTTGGTTCGAAATGTAAACAATTTTGTTGTGATAAAACATCCAGGAGACAAAAAGAATATTTTTTCCATTGGATGTAATTTTATTACAACATTTAATAAGGATTCACAATCAATATGTAAAATTGTGGAGAAAAATTCAGATTTTTTTGTCTTTGGACAGGAATGTAGTTACATTGTTTAATAATTGTAAAAAAACAAAATTTACATTTAGAAGGGATAGATGCTTGAAAAAACATCATGGAGCAGGTGGGTAAAGGAAGGAAATATATACATACATTCAAAAAGTTGGGAATGTAAAATGCGGTATGTGCCCACAATGCCCTTTGGTCTTAACCACTTCAGAAAAATTTATTTTGAATGGCAAGGCATTATATATTGGGGGGGGGGGGGTCTTTTAATTGTCAAAGTGAAAATGTAGTCTACCTGGCGAAGTGTACCTCATGTGCAGTTTTTATGTGGGAAAAACTTGTAGGACATTTAGGGCAAGGATCTATGAACATACATTAGATATTAGACGTAAAAAAGATTATAATGCCCTTAGTAGACATATATTGGTGTTCCCTAACCATGCTTTTACACTTTTAATTTTACAGCAACTAAATATAAATGAACAAGGAAATGTGCCCAGGGAGGACCTTGAAGTTTTTGAATTGAAGTGGTAATTAATGTGGGATGCCACTAGATACCAGGGTATTAATGAAGCAGTAAATATTAGCTGCTATTTGAAAATGAGAAATATATGTGGTATTTAACCTTACAGGTATGTTTTGAATAATAATTTTAGTATTTAAAATGTATTTTGATTACTTATATATATATATATATATATATATATATATATATTTTTTTTTTTTTTTTTAATGTTTTTAGTATTTCTTGTGATACATTGTGACATAACATTTTAATTTTGCATATATAAAATATTGGTGCTACATAGGGTAAGCTCCCTTTAAGTGTAATGTTATAAGAATGCTGGGAATAACTTTTGGGAATAGTTCTGAGGAAGTCCCTAGTGGAGATGAAAGCACTTAAGTCAACATTTTTATTCAGTGTATGCAATTGCTGCTTGGTATTTTCCGATTGTTTATTGTTGAATATTTCCACTTGGATTTTGGAATAAAGTTGTGTTTTATCACTCACTGGTATCGCAGTGTGTATTACAAAGTTAGAATTGTCATATTCTCTTGTTTTGGTAATTGGTTGGTGACACCGGGAAATGATGGAGAACAGAGCCATTGACAACAATCATGATGTTATGGATTTATTGGGAAAAAACAACCATTAGCTTTCCCAGCATTCATTGCAGATTCAAAGTCTTTTGGAAAACCAACAAGGACTTAGAGATAGTGTAGGCAGTTTGGGCCTACCACTTACTCAAACTACTCCTAATGTAAGTAATGGAGGTAATTTTGATGGTGTGACTGGGGTGAGGGATATTAATGACGTTCCCTGCACTTTCCAGCAATGGAGATGCCAAAGTTTTAATTTTAACATACAAAATGTTAATGCAGTTCCCAAGCCACCTTTTTTTATATTTGGCAGATAGACTGAAATGTTTTGAGAAGTCAGTGTTTGAATATAAAAAACTCCAAATGGAGAATGGCTACTTGATGCATAATTTGGAATTTGGACAAGTTCCACGAGGTTTGCGTATTTGGCGTTATCGAGCTGAGGGGAATCCCGACTTCGTTAAAGATTTACACAAGGTATTTGATCATGCTGGAATGGAAATATTAAGACTTATAATTAAATATAACAACACAAAAATTGAGAGTTTATCAGCAGAATTGTATTTGCAGGATGCATTGATTAAATCTGATTTGATTTTCGACCAATATAAAACCAACTATGAATTTATTTGGGCACATTGATAACGTATGTGCCAATATTTTCTCACGGAAGATGTCAAAAATCAAAAGAGATATAGTAGAGTATGGTAATGGCAAGGCTTATCCTGTATCGACGTGTCGGCAAGGTAATGCTGAGGTCTCATCCAATCAAAGTAAGGGTGAAAACAACGGGATGAGATCAGTGGTGACATCAGCAACAAGCAATGAGTCGAGTATCCCTTTAGAACAGGAAACAAGGTGGTCAGAGAGGTTGAGAAATCAGGGACCACATTACAATTATTCTCAAATACCAACATGGCATGAACAACCAATCCAGGGATTTTCTAAATCAGGGTGCACAACCAAAACAGTCGAACCATGGAGGTTTTCAGCGGATGAAATTATGGACATGGCTATCGGGTTCATGGAAGGTAACTTGACCGATGGAGAAAATGCTAACACTTTTGCAGACATTTTGGATGGTTCCACTTGTCTGGATCATCCTTTTGTGACTGATATGTGAACTTGTGTTAATAGCATGGATCAAAATGTGGTTGATTTTGTGGTTGATAGTAACAAACTTTCAGTCATTGGTGTTATTAATGGCAATGATATTGGTGCAGAAATGTCACACGTTAGTTGTATTTCAGAGGTTTTGGTTAATTATTCATATGGTGTTGGCAATATGGAAAGTAATTTACCCAGCATTATTTTTAATACCAGGGGTGATTTCAAAGTCTACAATTATTCATGTAAAAATATTAATACCCCCATGGCTGATTTATTAGCAAAAGGGTACACATTTGTACCTAGTAGAAGGGTAAAGTAGCGGAAACCTTATTAGATTTAAAAATGTTTATGAGAAAATTAAATCTTCTTGTTTGGTTTGATAATAATGGTTGTAACAATTTGAATGATCATGATATGGTTGACATCCCAAGATTAACTAGATCAAGTACGTCCAACCCTCCTTTATGTAATATTATTGGTATTTTTGAAAAAGCTTGAGAAATGGATGTGAGGAAAGTTTATAAAAGTAATTGCAGTGTCATGGGTGACAATTTAACTGGAAGTTGTTGGATGATATTATGGGGGATGGTGATGTATGCTATATGAAACCAGATAAGGGTAACAGGTTGGTGATAATGGATTGTGTTGATTATTCCAATTACATACCTACACTCTTAATGAGTGATACCTACAAAGCAGTTTCAATGAAAGAAATCAATATTTCACATCACAGATTAGATATTACTTTAGGGCACATGTTATTGGAAGGCCAAATTGATTTGGATTCATATAAATACATGAAAAAGGAGGATCCTGTCATGCCACCATCTTTCGGTTACCAGAAATACACAAAGGGCTTAATGATTTAAAATTTAGGCCCATCGTGGATGCTAAAAAAGGAAAAACATCTTTCATAGGTAAATATTTAGACCATCATTTAAAAAGAAGGTTGCAACATTTCAAATATATATGCAAAGACTCATGGGAATTTCTTGCTAACTTAAATGGTTTATTATTTGATGAAAATATGTTATTAGTTACTATTGATGTGTGCGATCTTTTTTCAGTTATACCTCAGGATGATGGTCTTAATTGGCTGGAAATACAGGTACAAACAAGAGGCATGTATGACCAAGATAAAATAAATGCCTACATAGCTCTAATGAAAATGGTATTGAAATATAATTTTATAAAATTTGAAGGCCAATATTATTGCCAAGTCAAAGGTGTGGCCATGGGTGTGGCTTGCTCTCCCATTTATGCAAATTATGTGATGTCATTCTGGGAAAACCAATATATTTTTAAATCAAAATATATACAATATATAAAATATTTCACAAGATTTTTGGATGATATTTTTTTGATTCGGACTGGCACTGATGGTATGTTAAATGAATGTTTTGCATACATTAATAATACTGTTGACTGTTGTATGTTCACCCATGAATTTAATGACACTATCATTACCTATTTGGATGTGGAGGTTAAGGATGACAGAGTTGGTAAACAATTGATTTCAAAAATTTTTAGGAAACCAACATTTTTAAATTCTTATTTAGAATTTAATGGTTGCCACCCCACTTTTCAGAAAAAAATCTATAGCTAAAGGGCAATTGGTACGTGCCACAAGAATGACATCATTGGAAAGTGATTTCATTCAAGAAGTGGATTACATCCTAAAAATATTTGAACATAGGGGGTGTCCCCGGGATCTCTTGGAAAATGTAAAGGGGGAAGTATTCAAGAAGTGGAAAAATGGTTGGTTTGTTTTGGGTTGAAATGTAAATGATATTGTTGTGATAAACCATTCAGGAGACAAAAAGAATAATTTTCCCATTGGATGTAATTTTATTACAACATTTAATAAGGATGCACAATCGATATGTAAAACTGTGGAGAAAATTTGGGATTTATTGTTTTTGGACAGGAATGTAATTAAGTTGTTTAATAATTGTAAAAAAAATAAATTTACATTTAGAAGGGATAGATGTTTGATAAACATCATGGAACAGGTGGGTAAAGGAAGGAAAATATACATACATTCAGAAAAGTTGGGAATGTAAAATTCGGTATTTGCCCACAATTCCCTTTGGTCTTAACCACTTCAAACAAATTTATTTTGAATGGCAAGGCATTATATATTGGGGGGGTCTTTAAATTGTCAAAGTGAAAACGTAGTCTACCTGGTGAAGTGTACCTCATGTGCAGTTTTTTATGTGGGGAAAACTTGTAGGAGGTTTAGGGCAAGGATCTATGAACATACATTAGATATTAGACATAAAAACAGATTCCAATGCTCTTAGTAGACATATACTGGAGTTCCCTAGCCATGCTTTTAATTTTTTTAATTTTACAGCAACTAAAAATAAATGAACAAGGAAATGTGCCCAGGGAGGTCCTACAAGTTTGTTAATTGAAGTGGCAATTAATGTTGGATGCCACTAGATACCCGGTATTAATGAAGCAGTAAATATTAGCTGCTATTTGAAAATGAGAAATATATATGGTATTTAACCTTATAGGTATGTTTTGAATAATAATTTTAGTATTTAAAATGTATTTTGATTACTTTATATATATATATATATATATATATATTTTGTTTGTTAGTTTTTTTAAATGTTTTTTTTAAATGTTTTTAGTATTTCTTATGCTATATTGTGACTTGACATTTTAATTTTGCATATATAAAATATTGGTGCTACATTGGATAAGGTCCCTTTAGGTGTAATGTTATAAGAATGCTGGGAATAACTTTTGGGACTAGTTCTGAGGAAGTCCCTAGTGGGGATGAAAGCGCTTAACTCAATGTTTTTATTCAGTGTATGCAATTGCTGCTTGGTATTTTCCGATTGTTTATTGTGGAATATTTCCACTTGGATTTTGGAATAAAGCTATGTTTTTCTCGCTCACTGGTATCACATTGTGTATTACAAAGTTTGTATTGTCACGTTCTCTTGTTTTGGTAATTGGTTGGTGACACCAGTGAATGATGGAGAATGGAGCCATTGACAACAACCATGATGTTATGGATTTATTGGGAAAAATTAACCAGCAGCTTTCCCAGCATTCGTTGCAGATTCAAAGTCTTTTGGAAAACCAACAAGGACTTAGAGATAGTGTAGGCAGTTTGGGCCTACCACTTACTCAAACTACTCCTAATGTAAGTAATGGAGGTAATTTCGATGTTATAACTGGGGTGAGGGATGCTAATGACGTTCCCTGCACTTTCCAGCAATGGAGATGCCAAAGTTTTAATTTTAACATACAGAATGTTGATGCAGTTCCAAAGCCACCTTTTTTATATTTGGCAGATAGACTGAAATGTTTTAAGAAGTCAGTATTTGAATGTAAAAAACTCCAACTGGAGAATGGCTACTTGATGCATAATTTGGAACTTGGACAAGATCCATGAGGTTTAGTGTTTGGCGTTATCCGAATGGAGCTGAGGGGAGTCCCGACTTCGTTAAAGATTTACACAAGGTATTTGACCATGCTGGAATGAAAATATTAGGACTTATAATTAAATATAACAGCACAAAAATTGAGAGTTTATCAGCAGAATTGTATTTGCAGGATGCACTGATTAAATCTGATTTGATTTTCGACCAATATAAAACCAACTATGATAATTTATTTGGGCACATTGATAACGTATGTGCCAATATTTTTTCATGGAAGAAGTCAAAAATCAAAAGAGATATAGCAGAGTATGGTAATGGCAAGGCTTATCCTGTATCGACGTGTCGACAAGGTAACGCTGAGGTTTCATCCAATCACAGTGAAGGTGAAAACAACAGGATGAGATCTGTGGTGACGTCAGCAGCAAGCAATGAGTCGAGTGTCCCATTAGAACAGGAAACAAGGTGGTAGGAGAGGTTGAGAAATTGGGGACCGCATTACAATTATTCTCAAATACCAATATGACATGAACAATCAAGTCTAGGGATTTTCTAAATCAGGGTTCATGACCAAAACAGTCGAACCGTGGAGGTTTTCAGCAGATGAAATGATGGGCATGGCTATCGGGTTCAGGGAAGGTAACTTGACTAATAGAGAAAATGCTAACACTTTTGCAGACATTTTGGATGGTTCCACTTGTTTGGATCATCCTTTTGTGACTGATATGCGAACTTGTGTTAATAGCGTGGATCAAAATGTGGTTGATTTTGTGGTTGATAGTAACAATCTTTCAGTCATTGGTGTTATTAATGGCAATAATATTGGTATGGAAATGTCACACGTTAGTTGTATTTCAGAGGTTTTGGTTAATGATTCACATGGTATACCAATATGGAAAGTAATTTACCCGGCATTATTTTTAATACCAGGGGTGATTTCAAAGTCTACAATTATTCATGTAAAAGTATTAATACCACCATGGCTGATTTATTAGCAAAAGGGTACACATTTGTACCTAGTAGAAGGGGTAAAGTAGCGGAAACCTTATTAGATTTAAAAATGTTTACGAGAAAATTAAATCTTCGGGTTTGGTTTGATAATAATGGTTGTAACAATTTGAATGATCATGATATGGTTGACATCCCATGATTAACTAGATCAAGTATGTTCAACCCTCCTTTATGCAATATTATTGGTATTTTTTAAAAAGCTTGCAAAATGGATGTGAGGGAAGTTTATAAAAGTAATTGCAGTGTCATGGGTGACAATTTAACTGAAAAAGAAAAAAAAGTTGTTGGATGATATTATGGGGGATGGTGATGTATGCTATATGAAACCAGATATGGGTAACAGGCTGGTGATAATGGATTTTGTTGATTATTCCAATTACATGTCTGCATTCTTAATGAGTGATACCTACAAAGACATTTTAGTGAATTAAATCAATATTTCACATCGCAGATTAGATATTACTTTAGAGGGCATGTTATTGGAAGGCCAAATTGATTTGTATTCATATAAATACATGAAAAATGAGTATCCTGTCATTGCCACCATCTTTGGGTTACCGAAAATACACAAAGGGCCTAATGATTTAAAATTTAGGCCCATCGTGGCAGCTAAAAGAGGAAAAACATCTTTCATAGGTAAATATTTAGACCATCATTTAAAAAGAGGGTTGCAACATTTCAAATATATATGCAAAGCCTCGTGGGAATTTCTTGCTTACTTAAATGGTTTATTATTTGATGAAAATATGTTATTAGTTATTATTGATGTGTGCAATCTTTTTTCAGTTATACCTCAGGATGATGGTCTTAATTGGTTGGAAATACAGTTACAAGCAACAAGCATGTATGACCAAGATAATATAAATGCCTACATAGCTCTAATGGAATTGGTATTGAACTATAATTTTATAAAATTTGAAGGCCAATATTATTGCCAAGTCAAAGGTGTGGCTGTGGGTGTGGCTTGCGCCCCCATTTGTGCAAATTATGTGATGTAATTTTGGGAAAACCAACATATTTTTAAATCAAAATATATGCAATATATAAAATATTTCACAAGATTTTTGGATGATATTTTTTTATTTGGACTGGCACTGATGGTATGTTAAATTAATTTTTTGCATACATTAATAATACTGTTGACTGTTTTAAGTTCACCCATGCATTTAATGACACTTTCATTACCTATTTGGATGTGGAGGTTAAGGTTGACAGAGTTGGTAAACAATTGATTTCAAAAATTTTTAGGAAACCAACATTTTCAAATTCTTATTTAGAATTTAATAGTTGCCACCCCACTTTTCAGAAAAAAATCTATAGTTAAAGGGCAACTGGTACGTCTCTCAAGATTGAAATCATTGGTAAGTGATTTCATTCAAGAAGTGGATTACATCCTAAAAATGTTCAAACATAAGGGGTATCCCCGGGATCTCTTGGAAAATGTAAAGGGAGAAGTATTCAAGAAGCGGAAAAATGGTTGGTTTGTTCCCATTTTGGGTCGAAATGTAAATTATATTGTTGGGATAAACCATTCAGGAGACAAAAAGAATAATTTTCCCATTGGATGTAATTTTATTTCAACATTTATTAAGGATTCACAATCGATATGTAAAATTGTGGAGAAAAACTGGGATTTATTCTCTTTGGACACTAATGTAGTTAAGTTGTTTAATAATTGTAAAAAAATTAAATTTACATTTAGAAGGGATAGATGTTTGAAAAACATCATGGAACAGGTGGGTAAAGGAAGGAAAAATATACATACATTCAAAAAAGTTGGGAATGTGAAATGCGGTATGTGCCCACAATGCCCTTTGGTCTTAACCACTTCAGACACATTTATTTTGAATGGCAAGGCATTATATATTGGGGGGTCTTTTTTAATTGTCATAGTGAAAATGTAGTCTACCTGGCAAAGTGTACCTCATGTGCAGTTTTTTATGTGGGGAAAACTTGTAGGAAGTTTAGGGCAAGGATCTATGAACCTACATTAGATATTAGACATACAAAAGATTCTAATGCCCTTAGTAGACATATAGTGGAGTTCCCTAGCCATGCTTTTAAATTTTTAATTTTACAGCAACTAAAAATAAATGAACAAGGAAATGTGCTCAGGTAGGTCCTTGAAGTTTGTGAATTGAAGTGGCAATTAATATTGGATGCCACTAGATACCCGGGTATTAATAAAGCAGTAATTATTAGCTGCTATTTGAAAATGAGAAATATATATGGTATTTAACCTTATAGGTATGTTTTGACTAATAATTTTAGTATTTAAAATGTATTTTGATTACTTATATATATATATATATATATATATATATATATATATATATATATATACACACACACACACACACACACACACACACACACACACACACACACACACGACCGGCCTTAGGCATAGGCAAACTAGGCGACCTCCTAGGGCGCCGTACAGGCCAGCCTCAGAAAGGGCGCTACTTTTAATTATTTATTTATTTATTTTCATTAATAAAATTCCTCTTGCTCGGCTCCCTGTTCAGGAAGTACATAGCGAGAGAGGGGTGAGTGCCATCCCACTTACTTACAGCTGCAGGTTGGCTCGGAAAAAAAAATGATGGTACACGAGTTTGTTACCTTAAGAAGCCCAGCCCTGATGCACAACCTTCAACAAAGGTATGCCTCTTTATGCATGTCTCCACACAGAAGACGCTTTAGCTGAGAATCGAACGGGACTACGTCTTACTGTGCAGTGACAACGCTACTGCAGTATGAAAAGCTCATTCAGTTAAACTGAATCAATTTGTTTGTGTCTTTTGGCTTATATATGAATAAGTATTCAGAGATTATGGTGTTACACCAGCTACAGTCTATGACAACAGACTAGTGCATTTGCAACTTTAGTCTATGACTACTGAACAGAGCAATTTAAAGCTATGCCATTATTCAATACCTCAGGATGAAAATAAAATATAACAAGAAAAGAAAAGCTAGAAAACGATATAATGTAGTTGTCATAGGAGCTAGCTGATGAGAGACACAGATTAGTTTATCAGACATGTTTGAGGAAGATTTGAGCTTAAGAATGTTAGACATGCTTACCGTTGCACTCACATTGAAATTCCTAGTTTACTTTCTTACATTTACAAAGTGCACACAGACAGCAATGCCTGCAAGAAATGATAACAAAGCATTGGACTTTGTTATGCTGTAACACAATGCTTCTAACGATAAGTGTAACTTCTGTTCAGCAATCCATTAGCTTAATTAGTTGATATACGTTACTACAAAAGTGAAGTAACTGTCAGACTGCAATCTGTGAAAAAGTCTTTGAACAATCTTTAAAGCATTTAAGCAGTATGATTAGTCTTTTAATTGCATATGCTCCTTTGAAGGCCAGACCCTCTAAATTTAACCAAAAATTAGCACATAAATAGAGCTTAAAAATAGTTAATTAAAAGTCCTTCCCTTAGCCTTGTGTAGGCAGGAAGAAGGCATTTTCTGTTATAATGTTGAACCTCTCTAATAAATCAGCATCAATACTGGGGTAATTAACCCTCAATTAATTTTCCTGTCTTTAAACTTTCTGTAGAACCTGACACTTCATATGACTCTGAACATCACACCCAAAGCATCAAAAATTATAAAAATGTTTAGTCCAAATATTAGTCCATATTGTGCTGCTTAGCGCTATGCAGAACCCCTACAGTTATTAACCCAACTGTCTGTGCTGCAGGAAGCCTCCCCCAGATGTCTAACGCTTACCTAAGTGCTTGAGATGTAAGATTGCATCTGAAGGTCTATGTACTACTAAATTTCCTAATAATATGGGAATGGTAAGACTTATTTACATTGTTTTTGTGAATTTGTTTGAGTGTCACAATTTTGAACTTATGAAATTGAACATTTACATGCAAAATCAAGTATGATTTACTATTTGGCAATTATGCATGACTGTACAATAATGTATGTGATAAGTAGATAAGCAAAGTGCAATTATTCTTAATAAGCATAAAATGAAAATTGATAAGGATGTTAAACAGTATGAAAGTAAGGTAGGTTATCCTATTAAAAATACAAAACATCATGAGATTGATGGTGAGAATGTGCAAAGGTCTAAACATTACAGTAGAAATGATACTATTATTAGTAATATCAGTTCCCTGGAGAGAATGAGGCAAGTGCTAATGGGGAAGCAGCAGCGGCCTTAGGTCAGCTGGTGCCCTAGGCAAAAGGCCTCCACAGCGCTCCCTCACACTACCCAGATACCCCCAACCTGGGCTACCAACACCAAATAAATACTGGAAAAGCGCCCCTGCTACAGCGGCGCCCTTGGCGGCCGCCTAGTTGGCCTATGCCTAAGGCCGGCCATGTGGGGAAGAGGTTGATTATGATTGTAATTTAAATAATCACAGGGATTTTCCTCCACTTCAGAAGATGGAGTAGTTGGAGATTCATTCAGGCAAACCAAATGAAAAGACCTCAAACATAGAATCACACCTGATATGTCAAAGACTCCATGTATCCCCTGCCAGAATTTGACAGGCAGGAGGACAGGGGCAGAGGAAAGGAAAGAGGGAAGAGGAAGTAATTAAATCTGATTTTGATGGCAGTGTGCTATCACATAATACTTTTAATATTTTTAACTATAGCCATCTGTCTATTTTATTAGACAATTTTGATTCTTACATGGGGTAATTGGCTAGGCTTAAAATGGTCCACAAAGGCAGTTAACCTAGTACTACTCTATGAACTCTATAACTGAGTCATTGCTGGAACTTAAACTGTACATTAAAAAATTGAATCTAGCAGTTTATTTTAATGAAGTACACAGAGATAAGTATCTGGTGATACATATAGGGGTGCAGGATTTAAAAAGAAAAGTGTATTTAATCCTGCTTTGTACCCTATTGTTCAGGCATTTAAAAAGCCTTTGAGGATGATTTTTATATATTAGCAGGAAGAAAACAAAATTTTACCACCTTCAACCTCAGTAGGAATTAGACTGTTCTAGGTTCTGTTAAGACTGGCAAATCAATTTTCATTGTGAAATCTGACAGGAGGAGGTATTGTCATAGGTTCATAGGTTCATAGGTTCATAGGTTTATACTAGGCTATCTGCCCTAAGGCATTTATAAGCCTAGCCCAAAGTTTTGTGGCTTACGCCACCCCTTATGTTAAAAAATACTGTGCCCATTAGTTTGTTGTGCCTCTGTCCAGCAGTGACACAGAGATGATTCCCGGGGTAAACCTATGATCTCCCATCCACCAGTCAAGATTTCTCTTGAACAGAGCCAGCGAGGTGCTCTGCCTCACATGGACCGGGATTTATTCCACAGCATAGGGAGTCTCTGGGTGATAAATCTATCCCTCCAGCATGTCCTATTTATATCCGTGCTAAGGTTTAAGTCACTTGCTCTAGTGGTTCTGGTGGATTTGGAATTTTTGAGGTGGAGCATGGCCATTAATTCTGGGTTGGACATGGCCTTGTATGTCAGGCACAGGTCACCTCTGAGCAGACGGTATGCAACTGAATAGAGCTGGAGTTTCTTCAGTCTGGCAGCATATGACAGATTTTGGAGTCCCTTTATCCTTTTGGTGAGGAACTTTTGGGGTCTCTCCAATTGCTGCAGGTGTCGGGTGAGATACATCCTGAATGGGGCATTGTACTCGATCATTGGTCTGATAAGTGAAGAGTACAGGGGAACAATGACCTCACTTGATCTGGATGTGAATCCCTTCATGATCAGGTGGGCAATGTAGAAGGTCTTTCTAACCACTTTAGCAACGTGAGTGTCAAAAGAAAGGCCACTGTCAACCTGGGTCCCCAGGTCCCTGATGACCTCTTCTGTGCTTAGTGGATTGCCACCTATATGGTAGCTTGGGGTTACCTTGTTTTTCCCGAAGGGTATGACTATACACTTTTTGGCGTTTAACTTCAGGCCATGGCTCTGGCACCAACTATCAGTTTCCGTGAGACCCCTCTGAAGGATATCTGTGTCCAATGTACTTTCCACTATGGCGCCCAGTTTGCAGTCATCTGCAAACTTTGTCAGCCGTAGTCCTCCTATGTTTTCCTGTACTTCTGAGAAGTAGATGCCGAACAATAGGGGGCCAAGGACTGAGCCCTGTTGGACACCACTTGTGACCGGCTTGGAGTCTGACATGGAGTCAGCAACTCTAACCCTGTGGGTTCTGTCCTTTAGGCAGTTTGCAACCCATCTTGTGACATATGGGTTTACATTTAAGCTGGTAAGTTTCTCTATAATACCCGAGTGGGGTATTGTGTCGCACGCTTTTGCAAGGTCAAGGTAGGCTGTATGGACTGCCTTTCCCTCATCAATGGCCTTGGTGACTGTTTCGAAGAAGTCGACCAAGTTCAAAAGGCATGATCTGCCCTTGACAAAGCCAAACTGGGTTGGGTCCAATGTCTGCAAGTCCCCTATGTCTTTGTTTATGAGTTCCATTATGATCCTCTCCATAGCTTTGCAGACCAGGCTTGTTAAGCTTATGGGGCGGTAATTACCAGGGTCCGTAGAGGCACCGCCTTTGTGGAGTCAGACCACAGTTGCCGTACGCCACTCCTTGGGCACGTATCCTGTGGTAAGGCTAAAATTAAACAGCTGCCTTATGTGTGGGTTTAGTTCCTCATTGAGTTCGTGTAGCACACAGCCGGGGACACCATCCAGTCCCATTGATGCTGTGTTTTTAGCTTTAGAGAGAGCAGCTTTCACCTGCGCATTTGAGATGTCTGGGAGGCTACACTCCGCTGGGATAGTTATCTCTCCTTTTGGGGGGTGAAGTTTGCACTGAACCTGTCTGCCAGTATGTTGGCAATGTCTGTGGGTTCAGTGATTTTTGTATCATTTTGGACTAATTCTGAGCATATCTGGGAGTTTCCACCCAGGTTTCTAACATAGCTGAAGAAGGCCTTATGATTGTCTTTTGAATCTATGGCAATTTTTCTCTCAAAGTTGGCCTTGGGTGATTTTATGAGTGCTCGTATTTTTTTATTAATAATGATCAAGGGTGTCTTTCCTTTTATGGATTTTGCTCTATCATGTAATAGCTTTCTCCTCTTATTGTAAAGTTTGTTTATGGCTGGGGTCCACCTGACTGGACGTTTGCCCTTTGTGGAAAGAGTCTTGGTTTTATTAGGGATTGCCTGATCCATGTAGTCCTGGAGGTGTTCGTAGAAGGCATTTGTAAGGGCTTCCACAGCTTGGGTTGTGGTTTCCACTGGCTCGGGGTCCTTGAAGGATACCACACCAGTCTTGATACAGATCATCTCTGATGCAATCAATTATTCTGGTATTATGTTTAATATTTTGCAAGATGAAAGGACTTACACCTGTATGTCTAGAAAACTAATGCATATTTCGTATAGAAAAACTGATTTACAATTAGATGATTACATTATTGACAGGAAGATTTCACTTAATAACTGTAAGTTTTTGAAAAATTCCAAACCAGTGACCCCCCCACTAATTTGGGGATACTGAAAGTGCATCAGGTATTGAACAGCCACCATTTAGACCACCTATTATAGTGAAGTCTTTAGAATCCTAAAACCTGTTTTTCACAAACATACTCATATGTTAAAGGACTGTTGTAATTTTTAAGGGAAATTAAAGGATAACCTATGGAATGAAGATTTAGTTTCCCTCATAACTGATCTTATAGAACTTTTTACCTGTAAACCCATGGAGGAGGGTACCAGATTATTCCTGAAGGCCTTCTAACTTGTGATGTTATTAGATGGAAAGAAATTAGCATAATATGGATCTCATTTCCATGGTTTTGGACAAAAATTATATGTTTTTTTTTTTTTTTTTTGAAGGGAAAACCTTTAAGCAAATTATAAGAATATCCATGGGGTGATATGACCCACTTCATGCAAACATGCTACTTTATACTTGGGAAGTATTTAATATTTTAATTATGATTTTTGTTTGTCAATATTGCAAGTTGTATTTTATATACCTGGAATATATTGTTATGTTATGGGACAGGGTGGAAGTTTATGTCTATGATTGTATCAAACACTTACACAATACAACTGCCTTTCTCAAATTTACATTCAATTTTAAGAAAAAAAAAACAGGTGATTTTTAAATATTAATATTAAGCATTCTAATGCTGGCTTTGTTTCTAACATCAGTTGAAATCCAACATTCGATAATGCATATTTAACTTCGCAAGTTCGCATTCCCTGAGTTAAAAAAAAAAAGAGTTTATTCCATGGGCAATGCATTAGCTTAGCCAGGATAATTTGAAATGTGAATGATTGCATTTAAATAATTGAAGGAAAAGACTGAAGTGGCCTTCTTGGAGAGTGGCCTACCTGTGGATGTGGCTTATAGGGGTGTGCATTAGTATGGAGTGGGTGGGGCTTAAGGGGCGCTGGAGTACTACTTCGCCTAGGGAGCCATTTCAGCTAAGGCCGGCCCTGTATATATATATATATATATATATATATATATATATATATATATATATATATATATATATATATATATATATATTTTTTTTTTTTTAAGTGTATTTCTTGTGATATATTGTGACTTGACCTTTTAATTTTGCATATATAAAATATTGGTGCTACATAGGGTAAGATCCCTTTAAGTGTAATGTTATAAGAATGCTGGGAAAAACTTTTGGGAATAGTTCTGAAGAAGTCCCTAGAGGGGATGAAAGTGCTTAACTCAACGTTTTTAATCAGTGTATGCAATTGCTGCTTGGTATTTTCCGATTGTTTATTGTGGAATATTTCTACTTGGATTTTGGAATAAAGCTGTGTTTTTATCGCTCACTGGTGTCACATTGTGGATTACAAAGTTTGTATTATCACGTTCTCTTGTTTTGGTAATTATACAGAACTAACCAGTCCTCAGTGTGAGTTCACAATATTATACAAAACTAACCAGTCTTCAGGGTGAGTTCACAATATTAAACAGAAGAAACCAGTCCTCAGAGTGAGTTCACAATATTATACAGAACTAACCAGTCCTCAGGGTGAGTTCACAATATTATACAGAACTAACCAGTCCTCAAGCTGAGTTCACAATATTATACAGAACTAACCAGTCCTCAGGGTGAGTTCGGAATATTATACAGAACTAATCATTCCTCAGGATAAGTTTGGTACAGAACTATCCAGTCCAAGGTGAGTTTAGAATATTATACAAAACTATCCAGTGCAAGGTGAGTTTAGATTATTATAGAGAACTATCCATTTCTCAAGTTGAGTTTAGAATATTCTAGAGAACTTAATAGTCCTGACAGGGAGTTTAGAATATTATCGAAAACTATACAGTCCTCAAAGTGAGTTTACAAAAGGAGTCTGAGATAGACAAGTCTAAAAGGATTTCAGTAAATGGTTGGCTTGAAGGATAACAGAACAGAAGGTATGTTCAGCTATACTGGGTTTGAAACTCAGTAAAGTATCAGGAACAGTTAGTTTCCTGTAGAATTCTATAAGTGGAGGAAAGATACCGTATGAAAGAAGAGTTCCAGGATGAGTGTAGGCTGCTCGGTCACAACTGAAAACCTGGTCTGCTCCATGCCCCCAGACTCTCACCAAAGGAAAAATGAATACACCAATTAGACGCCCCAGCAAGAAACAAACGGATTGTGTGATGCATGCCTAGTCCACGAATACCTGACTCTTGACCCTACTGGAATGAATGGGTCATTTGGGTAAAGTTAGTGGAGCTATTAGGGAGGTCTGATTGAGGAGATAAAAACATGGTTATTGTCAGGTTTATTATCACCTATAAATCTGTTGGACAGCTAGTGTGGTAAGATGCTTAGCACACAAGATTCTGGGGTCTATATTATAATAGCAAAGCTCCCTTTAAGCGAACATGAAAACACCGACACGTATTGCACGAACCACAAATATGCTGAACGTACTAAACCGCGAAATACAAAAAGTTGAATGCCCATAGTCGGCCAACTCCACCTCCCACTACATACTGCCTACCCAAACAAAATAAATAAACCACATAGATACACTAACCAAAACCCTACTTCTAACCCTAAAGTAAAGCACCAAAACCCTACGTCTAACCCTACACTAAACCTTACATACATTGCTATCTATGCACTTACCTTAACCCGCACCCTAACCCTAAGGTCTGCAACTATCACACACTTACCCTACAGCGATATACCAAAACAAAACAAATAATCCACACACATACAACTAAAAAAACCCTAATTCTAACCCTACACTAAACCTTACATACATTACCTATCTATGCACTTACCTTAACCCGCACCCTAACCCTAAGGTCTGTAACTATCACACACTTACCTTACGGAGCTGTACCACAGACGGGCCAACCATGACACTTCGACTTTTTGGAGTTCGCAGTTTAGTATGTTCGACATAATCGTGTTTCGCACAATACATGTCTGTGTTTTCGCATTTGCTTAAAAGGATTTTTGGTATAATAATATAGACCCAAGATTTTGTAGAGCATGATAGTTTAGAAACAAGTCATACTGCAGCCAAAGGTAATAACAGCAATATTTAAGAATGTGCCCTTGGCCTTTGCTCCTCCATTATTTTCGGATTTTTCCAGAATTTTTATACTATGAGGTTGAGAGATATGGGTATTGGTTGTTATTTTGATTTTGTATCTTACGTATTGTGGGATAGATCCTGGCCCATCACATTTAAATCTTTCCTGGAATGTCTCAGTTCAGTGATTCTTTGCAGATCTTAGTTATTAGCATGGGAATACAGTAAAAAAGTCTAAAAGTAGCATTAATTACCATGGCCTTTGAAAGCTATTTCTTTAGCAAAGGAATCTAGAAAATTTCCACCTAGTCATAAACCTATCTCTTATTATTCAGTTTACTGAGACAATGTGATTTACAAACACTTGCATGTATAGGTTGATGTCATATGACTCCCTGGATCCATGTATATCTCTTTTTAGCTCAAGACAGTACACTCAGACTGCCCTGTTGAAGACAGATAATGTACACTTAATTGTGAAAGATGAACAGTTGCAGTCAGTGTTACTAATCTTTTATCTTCTGTGTTATTTAGTACTGTGTTTCTTGTTACCATGACAGAGTGTCTGCATATCCACAGTGGGTTTTTTTTCCACATTTTATAAGTACCTTGTCTCTTGAATTTTAGGTCATATTGTTCCTGAAACAAATCAATCTAGGATATACCTACTGACATGCAGGGTTCCTCAGGGCTCAGGTCTAACTAATTTACTGTTTGTAATGTATATGGAATTTCTTAGGGAAGTACACATTATTACAATGCTAAACACACTTCTCCTTTTCTCAGGAGAATGTATATGACTTGCCATTCTTGAAGACTGAATGCCATTCTTCAATGGATGAATTTTAGTTGTCTCAGATTTAAACTGATGAAGACTGATGCTATGCAAGTATATGTGACTGTCCATTATACTGAGGCTTTGTTCATTTCTCTTCTTATTCTTTCCAGATTGAGAATACACTGATATCTGTCCCTTCTGGTGAACAATCTGGGATCAGTGCTTTAGAATATGTTGGCAATCATGAGCCAAGAGGCAGCTGTGTTTTGATATCAACTTTCTGTTATCCAAGAAGCATCTCTTGGATTGATTAGTACAGACTATCTACAGGCCTGACAGCAAAGGCCCTCTGTTTTGTGTACTCACAGCTTTGTTCTTGTAATACACACATTACTGTGGCTTTTTGTTATATTATTTTGCACAGCTGCAGTGAATGCCATCTGCATCCACAGTTTTAACTGTGACCTCACCATCTCACCATAACAACAGTCCTGCTCTGTTGGATTTACACTGGCTGCCTCCTGTGGCAAATTCCGTTTTCAGGATCTTCACTTTAACCTTCCAAGCACCACAGAGTCTAAGCTCTGTCTATTTGAAATAGCTTTTGCTGTCTTATGTCCTATGGAGACATCCTTTAGTCATCAAGTAAAGGGCTGCTAGGTGGTACAGTGACTCTTACTGAGACTCCTCTATTAAGGAGTCATTGTCAGCCTCATACCAGCCCTTTGTAATCAACTACTTTTCCTGGCACAGACAAGCATTAGTCAAGCTTCCTTTACAAATATGCTTTAATAGCATGTGTTTAAAATGATGATCATAAGCTCACAGAATCTCTAGTTTTGCATTGTTATTATTGATTCAGTTTTTCTCATCCTAGGCCAACACATAGATTTTGTTACATACTAAATATGTTGTTGTTGTTGAGTCTTTCGGCTTTTTCCTGGTTAGGGGTCGCCACAGCAGAAGCCCTGTCCACTAATGATTGGCAGTAGATTTTTATGTGCCGAGGTGCCAGCCCTGACGCACAACCTTCAACAAAGGTACACCCATTCATGCATGTCTCCACACAGAAGACGCTCTAGCTGAGAATCGAACCGGACAGTGTCTTACTGTGAGGCGACAACGCTACCGCAGCACCACCACCGCAGTTTGTTACATACTGAATATATTGTAATAAAAATAAGCTTCTTTTATTCTTATTTACATGTACACTGCTTAGTCATAAGCATATTCTAAAAATTAAGATAAATTAGAGAGACTATAATACAGAAAATGTCACACTGCATTTGCAGTAGGCCATTTGAACTGAAGAGAACATTGACACTGGGGAATAGTCAGGAAGGTCTCTCATACATTTATTTCAGCCATAAGTCATTTTATACCAAGAGAAGTGCATTCCCAAAGTTTTCCTAGATGCCAACTTGCTAAAGTATTGATTGCTGTATTTGGGACAAAATGCATCAAAATAGCTTTAAGTATAGAATAGCATTACTTTTTTACATTGTTATATAAATATGTACTTTCTGATACAGGAACCTACTGGCATTGTGTCACTGTTGTATATATTCAGTCTTTCTAAAACAAATCATGCTGTTTAGATCAGACATCAGAATAAAAGAAATCAAATTCCACATTGTAAAGAAAAAAGCACAACGGTATCAGAGAGGAAATTATATAATAAATGTAGTGAGAAGCTAAGGTCTACAGCATGCAAGTATAATGTTAATGTGAATGCTTATTTCATGGGGGTGGAGAGAAGATACTTCAAAAATCCTGGATTCCCTTACTAAAACAATTTAACTTCCGTGAAATAAACAGTTTAAGGAGCCTTAGCCTATAACAGTTTACTACAGTACCTGTATTTACTTTTTGTGTAGTTTTTTTTACTATTACAGAAATTTCTTAATAAATTTATAACATTTTTTTGCTTTACATTATGGATAAATGTTTTTTTTTCCTTTGTTTCTTAAGGTATGGAATCAAAAGATGACATTTACTGCTCATGCCTTGCAAACATTTTGTACTATGTGGACTCGTCAACAACAGTCGGCCTATATGGGCCCTGGGGGAGCCGAATAAATCTTCTTGTAAAGGACGTAGAGAGTAAGTATTAGAAAGTTAGATGTCCGGTAATGCTGAACAACATGTGATATTGTATGCACACACATATTGTAGTATTTTGCTGCATTGCTCAATAACATACGAAATAGCACTGAACTGTTTTATGATTAGTCTAAACTTTGAACATTTAATACAGTCAAGTTGGACATTGAATGATTATGTTTTGTACTGTCTGTTTTAGAACGTATGAATATGATAATTCCTCAAAAAAATGACGAAGAAAAAAGCAAGCCACGACGAGCCAAATGCGGAAACAAGTTCTTGCTTTTACTTTGTATGCTTTTTTGCACACCTGCGCTCACAGATGAACAGCGTCGAAGGGAAAATACACGATTTATTTTCATTCCATTCAGTGCCTGGCAGTATGCAGGTAGTGACATTCTCTGGGCTGGATTAATTACCACAATATTTGATGCCATAAAACATGAATTTGGTGCCCTTCCAATCTGTGTATACAGGGCAACTCTTAAAAAATGTAAAATAATGAAGACAGAATCTGAAAAGGAATGGATTGCCGCTAAGTTCGGTTATATTCCGTACTGGATTATTTTAATTTTTTTTATATTATTAATAATTGGAATTGTGATTTTTTTTATATTTGGGTTTCCCACCGGAGGACTGAATGACGATGTCATAGCCATACCTGTAAGCATTGGCATTGTGTTACCTGCACTGCCTGCTTTAAAAGTCTTCTTAAATATAATGGCAGTGGTAAAGAATTTTATTATCACCCAGCGAGTTAAAGTCGAAAACATGATGAATAAAACAAGTGTCAGTAGTAGGTTAGGTTTTATGCATGATGTAAAAAATGAAGTAGAAGTCGTTACCAATTTTATTCACTATATGGAGATATTTGAAAGAACTAAAATACGTGTAGTACTGCAAATCACTGACTTAGATAAATGTGCCCCAGACAAGATAGCTGGAGTTCTAGATGCTCTAACTATTTTGCTGTCAGACAAAGATGGCCCATTTATTTCTATCCTGGCTGTTGATCCGAGTATCATAGCTGATTGTTTAGAAAGGTCAAAGTGCCTAGCAGGAACGGACGATAATGGTTATGTATTTTTAAACCGAACAGTAACCTTACTGTTTTCAGTGCCACAAATGGATGATGAGACTAAGATGCATTTCCTTCAGAAGATTGCATGTCCAACAAATGATGAAAAAAAGGACATAAAACGTTCCACTTCAAAAGATAAATTAGATCAGGATGACAGTATTAATGGCAATGAAGTGCGAATACCTCTGTTAAACAATAGAAGAAGTGATCGGAATCCTAAATGTTTGACAAAAACACAGTGGGGCTCTGTCTTTGATGATAAGCTACGTAAATTCATTATTGATAATGTTACTCAGATTAAAAGAATAACAAATTCCTTCTTTATAACATTTAATCTGATTAAGGCAAAAATGGAAGACTTTGGGGTTCTGTTAATAAAGGAAGAGAGTAACGTTAAACTGTCAGAAGAGAAAATTACTGAGCTAAATAAGTTAGCAGCTTGGGTTGTCCTGGCAAATCAGTGGCCGTGCCGTCTAAGTTGGATTTTACAGTACACTGAAGATGAGCAACAGAAGTTGGAGCTTACGGAAGCAACAGAGGAAAAGAAGAATGAATATAAGCAAGAATCACTGCTGAGTGTTTTTGAGAAATCTTTGGATGAGCTACAAGTCATAAAATCTGATATAGAGAAACTCTTTAAACTAGACTATGACCCTGAACTCTTCCAGCTATTTCTGAGTGACAAATACTTTAAATTCACAGTAGAAGATGCTAACAAGTATTTTAAGTATACTATAAATCTTGATCGTTCCCTGAAGAGGAACATGGAGTTGCTTTGCGGTATTAATAATATTAAATACTCACGGACATCTATGAAGACAGCACCAATTCCATTGCGGGAAATTATTAATATGACATCAGAAGATGTGAGCAATAAGGTAAGTGAACATATGTTTTCTAATGCTGACTGTAAAGCATTTAAGATATCATTTATGTAAACAAGATAACTCTTATCTATGGTACTAACCTTTGAATGGGCTTGGAGTTCAATAGTTTGTCTAATAGTGTGCACTACTGCCCCTTCCCTGAAAATATAATCTAATGCTGCCCTTAGCAGTTTCATTGGTTCAGCAGGTAAAAATACTTGCTTTCAGTACTTAGAAAATCAGAAGGCTGTGGGTACTTACTACTTCCATTCCAGGTGTTTGACTAATGTACTAACACTGTAGTGTTGCATGGGGGGGGGGGGCACTGCACTAATGTTATACTGAATTTCATCTGGTTGATCTTATTATAGTTTTTGTAAATGTTAATGATTCCCTGACACTTACCAAAAGAACAGACAGTTTTTGTTAATATCTCCATCATTATAAACCATAATGCAGCTATTATTTCTTTTTAACTTTAAACATAAATGAGTACTGTTAAATCACTTATACAGAACAACAAGAGAGAGAAGCAGAGATGTTCATGAGTATGTTACAACTACAGTATTCTAAACTATATGAGTTCACACTCACCCTACACCAGCCAGCTTCAAAAAGCTTCGGGCACCTTCCAGATATGTCATCTACCAGAAGTCCATGGGGAGCTCCATAAGAAAGACAGGTGGAAGACCCTGGAACACTAGAAACATCAGAACATTTCTGTTATCAAAATGGGCACTTCTAATCTGAGTCTCCCACAGTTCCTGTCATTTGGCTGCTACTTTTAAGCTAGGAAGATAAGTCCTTATTGTGGAAAGTCTTCCTTTCAAAATGAGATTTCTGTGGAAAACTTGTGTTTATTTGGCAATAAGTCTGCATTAGAACTTGTGAAAAAAAGAGAAACTGAACAGCCTTTTATCATAACAAAAGTACATTGTTGGCATTTCTATCAACCTTTTGACAGAAAAATGTATTTAATGACTAAAATTCTACATAAATGTAATAGTTAATGTGTTGGGCAAAAGAAATTGTGGTTGTGTGGAGGTTTTAGTGGTTGGATTGGACTCAGAAACACTAGTGCTTGTCCTTTATCCTTACCAGCTCTTCGGGGTTATGTTACACACTTTCCATTAGTCATTCTTGTCTTATCTATGGAGGAACAGTTAGTCTTCGCCGTATTATCTTCCCCAGCATATAAAAAGAAGAAACTTGTAAAGCAGGCTTCTAGAATTAATCTGCCTCCTTCTTTGCCTGAGCCACTGGCTGGTGACTCTTCTGTGTCCATCTGTTGGTCCTCAGACCACCCATCATCTTCCCAGGCCTCTCAGTATAGCATTTGCAGCCACAAAACAACTAGGGGATACTCATGTCCTCTATGGCTATAGAGAGGCCCAGGGTGACCCAGGGAGAACCATTTTTTTTGTCACAGGCTGAAGAAGAGGGTTGGTAAGGGTCTTCACTTTTCTGAGACAGAATTGTGGAAGTTGTGACTGGTGTACTAACTGGGGCAAACTTTGCTTGGTGAAAAAAAACATTCAGCTTCATTTTTCTGTCTATGGATAAGGCTGATTTACTGGATTTTGCTAAAGAGTCTACTTCTGCCCTTTCCAAACCAGGTAAAATCTCAGGTAAGAAAGGGGAAAGGAAATGAGTTTCTTCTGATTCTGATGTGTGTTTCCAATCAAAGAAATAGTCTTGGCAGGGAGAGGGGTGTACCTCAGAGGATACTATTCAGCCAGAACTTTCTGATTCAAAAGAATGCATAGTATCTGACTTCTCTAGTGAAGAAATCTATTTAACTGAGAATTTATATAATATGAAGGAGTTTTTTCAGTGGCAGCAAAGTGAAGCCTCTATTACACTTAATACAGTTACAGATCCCTAAAGCTACACCTATTCCTCCTGTTTTGCCTTCCTTATAGAATGTTTTTTCTTACTACAGTCAGTGTACCTAATGGACAATCTTTGACTTCCAAGAGGTGTGATAAGTTATATATGGTACCCCAGACACACAAGTACTTGTTTTCTATGCCCACAGCAGACCTGGCAGCCATTTCTCTCTCATAAATGTTTTGCAGCCAAGCAGGTACTGCTTCTAATCCCATTCCTCCTGATTAAAAGGGGAAGCAATGGACACATTTGTGAAAAAAATGCATTATTTGAATACTTTAACTCTCAGGGTTTTAAATTGCCAGGTCAATATGTTAAAATATTTCTTGATGTCATTTGGAAATATGCAGACATTCTTTAAATGCTTCTGTGACAGCTGTTTCTCCAGAGGCTGAACGTATGTTAAAGTGTGTTTATGATACCACTGAGTCTGCTTCTAGAAAACCCTACTTCTGGATCACTTTATGAGGAGACTTGTGAGGTTTTTCTCTCTAAACCTCCCTGATGAAATCAAATCTGGGAATTTTAATTCTTCCTTAGATAATAACTCATTATTTTATCCTTCTGCAACTTAGTTACTTAAGAAGTGTGAGGAAAAGTGAAAACAGATGCAAGGAGTTGTACAACTTTGTCAACCTTCCCTTTTCAAACTAAAGGCAGGCTTACCTCCGCCTCAGATCCCTTTCTCCAATAAAAAGTTGAAACAGCACAGCGCTAGTAACCAAAGAGGGAAAAAAGTAATGGAAAGTAAACACCAAAAAGAAGGAAAAAGCCTAAAAAAAATCAAGGGCAGTCTTCCCAGCTGACATAAATATCCATCAATTCGGAATCCCTCCCCACACCCTGGCAACCTTTCCAAGTCCTTCAGATCAAAAATTCCCTTTTAGCTTTAGATAATGTCAGTCAGTTGGGTTCTGATGATAATCCAAGAAGGGTGATCTTGGCAATGGGAATTCCCCCTGTCCAGGGATTCCCTCCCGCATAAAGAGCCAGATTGCTCTACTTCCTCCAATCTTATACAACACGCTGCCTCTGGGAGTAATGCAGCCAGTGTCTTTGTATTGTCTAGGCAAAAGTTATTATTCAATCATTTTGCTATTTCCCAAGCCAGAAAGACACAATACTGGATCTTTTTATTGTAAATCTCTGTATAAAAATTTCCATGTTCAAGGTTATATTACTTCATAATATTATACTATTGATCTCAAGTCTAGCTTTCATGGTAATCCTGGATCTAAAGGGTGCCTGTCATCATATTTATATTCCCAAGATGTTTAGGCATTTCTTATGATTTGTTGTGTCTGGTTTATATTATGAATTCTCTGTTTTACCATTTGAGCTCTCTGCAGCAAAAGAGTTGCTCACAAAAATGGCTAGCTCCAGTCATTTCCTACTGTAGACTCCAAGGCATACACATTTTTCCAAATTTGTATGATTGCCTTATTTTGGCAGACTATTTTTCCAGCCTTTAAGAGTCTCTATCAACTGTGCAGGAGCGTCTACTCAATCTGGGCTTTCTACTCAGTTTGCAGAACTCTCCTTTCAATACAACACATACAGAATAGTTTTCCTAGGATGATTGTTAGACTCAACCTTGTCTAGATCCAGTCATTGCTCACTACAGACTATAAAACATGCACATTACTCCATTTTTGGACAATTGTCTTATCTTTCCATATCTGATCAATTGTCTTATCATTGCAGACTATTTTCCAGCTGTCAGGAGCCTCTAACATCTGTGTAGAAGCTTCTGTTCAATCTGGGATTTCAAATCAATTTGCAGAAGTCTTTTCTCCTCCCATCACACAGAATACGTTTCCTGGGATCATTGTTGGACTTGACCTTAGGGAGAGCATTTCTCCACTGAGACAAAGTAGAAATGCTCTAACAGTTTGTCCTGAATTTTCCAAGCTTAAATCAAACATCAGTGAGGAAGTTTCTCAGGATTTTGTAGTACATGTCATGTCTGATATTTATGCTTCCCTTTGCCGGACTATACATGAGGAGAATACAGTGGTACATCAGATCAGTCTGGGCCAAGCATCTATCCTCTTTGACTTTTCAGATCCCTGTTTTAGGATTTGTAAAAAGGGAGATTAATTTCTGGCTAGACCAGATTGCATGCAGTCCAGGTCTTCAGTACTCCCCACCCCCAGTCAGTAAACACAGATGCTTCAGACCTGGTGTGAGATACAGTAAAAAAAGGGTAAAAGTGCAGATTTAATGTGATTCTGTAAACAGACAGAAGCACATGATTGTCACTGAGATTTTGGCTGTTATCAGTACTCAGAAGGCCTTGAATCACCTCTGGTCCCCAAGAACTCTGATAGTGTGCACAGACAATGCCATAGTACTGTGGTACATAAACAAACAAGGAGGTACCAGATCCCACCCCCTCTGCAGACTGGCTATGGTGGCCTATGAGGTACCAGTTCAACTCAATATCACCCTTCAGGCTGCATACTTTATGTCAGAGCAAACCCTTATTGTAGACAAGCTCAGCTTCTGAGGTCTGATTCACCTGTGAGGAACACCTCAGCTAGATCTGTCCACCTACCTTCAGAACAGACAACTAGGGAAGTTCTACTCCAGGACCCCTTTGAACAGGCCTGGAAGACAGATGCTTTCTCATTACCATGGATAGAAATATTCACATATACTTTTCCACTGTTTCCACTGATTACCAAAGTTCTTTTAAAAATGCAAAACAACTGCTCAAAGATTGTGGTGGTAACTCCCTTCTGTCCAAGGTTCCCCCTTTTCTTCAGTCTGGACTAGGTCTGTTACGACAAGCTTCTCCATTGACTAGATTTACTGTTCAACTAACTGTCTGAATTATGCAGTTTTAATATGTTTTAAGCACCTTTTTATTTGATGAAATGCAACAGGTACTAAAGGAAGCCAAAAAAAAAACAAAGTGCTACTAAGAAATCATAGATGGGTAAATGGAAAACATTTTCTAGTTGTTGCCTATCAAGGCACCAGGATTGTCAGTGTGCCCAGATGCCTCTGGTTCTTGATTATTTGCATGAAATACCATCAAATAGTTTGTATATCAAGGTATATTTGTTAGCCATTTCTACTTGTCTGTCCTTAGATTTCCCCTTTTTCTAGCAATACTCAATAAAGCAGTTTTTGGAAGGGGTTTTACAGATCCACCCACTTAAGGAATGGGAGGCTTCTCTTTGGAATCTCAATTTTGTGCTTGAGAAGCTTACTCAGTCTTCATTTGAAACAGTTCATGAGGCAGAATTGGGGTTCCTAATTTGGAAAATGCTATTACTTATTACCCTGACGTCTTCAAGGCAGTATGTGAGTTATGAGCACTTACGTTGAGTCAGCTCTACCTCATTTTTCACAACGATAGAATTTCTTTGATAACAAATCCTACCTTTATGGTGAAAGTCATATCAGAATTTGCTTTAAGCCAAATTATGCATCTCCCAGTCTTGTTTCCAGAACCAAAGAATGAAGGAGAAAGGATTCTCCACTCTTTGCATGTACACAGGCAACTCAGATACTACCTAGACAAAACTCTGCTTTTTATGAATATTGACCAATTGTTTGTCTCCTATGAAGGTAAGAGAAAAGGATAAACATTGGCAAAGTCGGCTATTTCCAGTTGGTTGTCTCATGTTATTACTTCTTGTTATGCGCTCCACAAAAACAAAAAAGAAACAAACAACAAAAAAGCACTTCCAGGCAGGGTTATAGGTCATTCAACAAGGGCATTATTTTTTTTCCTGTGGCTTTCTGAAAAAGAGCGGAATTTAGAAAATTAGAGGCAATTACTTGGTCCTCTGTACATACGTTTAGAAACCATCACAAATTGTATTCCTTTTCTAGTACCAGGACAGACATCAATAAGGCCAAACTCCAGGACCTTCTGGAGTCTTAGATATTGGTCTCCTCCCTTTTTTTCCTTCTCCTATTAATGCTATGGGAATCTACCCATACAGCTTAGGCTACTTTAATGATGATCCATTCATGAATATAATACAGTTGTGTAAGTAACATACTATAACATTACAGTAGAAGTTCCAATGGATTATCATTGCAGTAGTTTCTCCTCCCTCCAGCCCCCTTTCCTCATGTTTCTATACCATATTGACAGGGTGTGGTTATTTTCCCCTTCTGTTATTATTCTCTGTTTTCTAGCATGCATACTCGAGGGTGTCGTTTCATTCTAGGAACAATTATCTGAAGCTCTTAGTGCTCTACTTGCTTTTCATACAAAATGCCCTGCAAGGATCTGGCAGATGGAGTACCTGGAAGATGCCCAAAGCTTTGAAAAGCTGATTGTGTGGGGGTGGAAGTGGATGGGTCAACCGTATAGCTTAGGCTACTGCAATGGTAATCCATTATAAAATATACAATTAAGGTAACTTTACTTGCAGTTGCACTTTCGTTGCTTTTCCAATGTCTTTCATTTCTACAACTGTTATGAATTTCACATTTTATAGCAACCAATTCCTTATGTATAACACTTATTTATAGCTTCCATTCCAAATTATGCAATTTATATATTATATTTTAACTTCCATCATTTGTTTACATTTTATCACAATATCAGTATTTTTTCATATTTATTTTTATCATTCATTAAACTTAAAATAAAAAAAATCTGACTGTGTTCCAAAAATTCTCTACTGTCTCAGACATTCCTGATTATTTATTAAAGGACTTGGACATGTTAGCCAGGATGAAGAAAGACCTCATTATCACCACTTTGCATATCTCTGAATCACAGTTACTACCATGATATGCAGATCATTGCTGATAAGCACATTGTAGCAGTTAACTACTGTGACTTCATTGTCTAGACATAGGCATCATCTTCATTCACTCTTCCACATACAGAAGTACACATTCAGACAGAAACATGCACACACACACACACACACACACACACACACACACACACACACACACACACACACACACACACAAACCCACACACCACAGTCCCCATGTCTTTTCCTGCATTGTCTATCCTTCCCCTATACCTCCTTTCACTGCTATAGACCATCAAGGGAAAATGGCCAGCCCCATAGTGCAAGCCATATTCCTGGCATCTAATGGTTCTCCTCAAACCTTAATCCCTATAGTGGTTTAAAGTGCTGTTACAACAAAAGTGTAGTATCCCTGGTGGCTAGTGGTCTCCTCCACCATAATCTCTGTACTGGTTTGGGTGATATTACTGCCCAACAGTATTATCACCGCTAGCTAGTGGTTTCTCACTCCCAAACCTTCTATTGGTTTGGGTGCCATTTAAGCACAAGTGTAGTATCTCTGGGGGCTAGTGTTACCCTCCACCCCCATTTCTCCATACTACTTTAAATGCCAGAAATGAACATGGCCATTTGGCTATGTTCACTACCACAACATAGGAGAGACAGCCCTGCTAGGCTACACTTCTGAGTGAGTTAATGAATAGCTCAGTGCGCAGATTCCTTCCTGGAAACATTATTGGGAGAAAAAGCACATGGCTAATTAGCACATGTCTCTCCCCCTGGCTGCCTCATTAGCATACTGCACAGCTGTGAAGCAAGTCCTATGTGGAGCTGCACACCTTCATTCCAGAACACCTGCTGCACTGTATTAAGGCTGCCTTTTAATTCAAAAAGTTTACTTGGAAGTGCACGTGAAGAGTATATGTTGTAGTAATCTTTATGAATCCCTCCATAATTTCCTATTTCAGTACAGTTCTTATATAATTTTGTATGTCATTTTAAGTTTTACACAACAAAAAACAAGTAAACCCCAGAACCGGTGCATAACAAATCCAATAATAACTGTACAAATGTCCAGAAAGCCCAAAAAACTCACATAAGAACCTTTAGTAACAAAATCAAAAACACGGTTTAGCACTTCTGTCATAAATTGAGGTCCTCAGAACCACTGAAAAGTTGAAGAGTTCTATTTAACTAACCGTTCAACTGTTAGATCTCTCAACATTCTAAAGCTCTTTCCCTCCTAGATAGGTATCCTTGCCACTACTTCCTTAGGGCAGCTGCATTTAGAGCTCTGATATGTCTTTCCTATTTATCTGTGAATCAAACTTAATATCGTAGCAACCTATGAATTATTTTATTGGTGCCATCCTCTACATTTCACATTGGCTTATCACGTCCCACCTCCCAACCCTGTTCCCATTTATCTCATTTCAAAGTTTCATCTTATATGCCTGTAATCCTTTGCTCACATATTGCCTGCAGTCTGACATGGCCCAACCTCAACGTTTACTGTGGTTTCTAAGGTGATCCTTTGCAATATTTCCTATTGTGATTTTCCATACAAATATGTCAGAAATTAATTGAACACCTCCAATAATATTGCTTAAAGAACTGATATGTATATGTCTCCTATGGCAAAATCCATATGTTAAGTATCACTGCACAATCTCTATTCTGCTCTTCCAGTGTGGCAAATATGTCAGAAAACGTCTAACATTTTCCATATCCATGACTTCAGATCCTTCCAGTTCTCATCTCTGATTTCAACTACCATTTTGTACATTTAAGGCCTCTACTGCTTTTCCACACCTCAACGTTTCAGGAAATGTATTTCAAAATGTATGTCAAATAAATAAATACAATTATCTCCATTTTGATAATCCCATTCTAATCATCATTGACTTCTGTGGGTGTAATGAAACCCTGATTCCAAATAGAACCTAGTAAACATCATCAATATCTGTGGAAGCTCCACAAGAAATATTCAAGACACATCATGCAATTATCTGCAAATAAATAAATCCATGCAACCAATGTTCCTTACTCTCTGCACCAGACATTCAGTGACCATTCAGAATATCCCTGGAAACAGAAGGCAGTCTTGTCAGGTTTATATTCCTAATGTTATTTTTTTTTCCTGCAACTCCACCTTTTGTGTGTAACTACAGCTTAGAAGTCCTATAAAGGCTTTCACTCCCTTTAGCCACCTACTATCTCCAGTGGCCAAGTTTCTATCTATCAGTTTGCCCATGAGACACAGTCAAAGGCCTTCTAATTGTCCATTAACACAACTCTTGCCTTACCTTGACATCTGTCTTCTGGACATTCTACAATATCTATAAGAGTGCACCTACGATCTGTGGATGATCTACCTTTAATAATGCTAACTTGCTTTTCACTTTTAATCTCAGGAGAACCTTTTCCAATCTTGCTATCAAAATTCAAGCAAAAACTTTTGAATCTACTTTACACAGAGATACAGGGCAAAAGATTTTAATGTCAGTCTCTTTCCCTTTCTGTTTATGCAATACTATTGTTGTAGCCTCTTCCGTAAATTTGGTTAACATCCCTTTCTCTATAATATCATTGAAAAGATCTGGTATTTTACTGCTCACCTGGAAATCCACTCTTTTATAAAGGTGAATGGGATATCGATTAAGTCCCCTCACCTTATCACTCCTTGAAGTGCCCAACAGCCTCCTTTGACAAGACAGTATTTTGCTCACTAACTTTTCCCTTATATTGGTAGCTGTACAAGAAACCTCAGATGATGACTTCATGCAATTCATGTCAGATCTGTGGGTTATAAATAATAAAGTATTCATCATATCATTATCTTTCTTGGGTGGTCACTGACATGCAGCTTTCTCATAGATATTAGAATCCTCTTTTGCTTCATCCTTCATGTGTTCACTCAGATTGGATGGGATGTAAAGAGAATAAGCAAAAACAGAAAAGAAATGAGTATTAAGCATAACATTACTTGAATTATTTGAAATACCGCTCTCTCCATTAAAAATATTTCTTTAACCACTTGTATGCCTTTCTTTTCAGCCATCATTGCAACCTATCCAAGGTAATGTTCACCTCATCCATGCATTCATGATACCTCTGCTATGAGTTAGTCTGTAAGGTTATTAAGCTGAAAACTGTTATTTTGCAATGTCATTTCCTAAATGATTTTACTTCACATTGTGTTTTATATATCCTGAATAAAGAGTGCCTGCCAAGCCAACCAATATTGCTCTGAAGTCTTCACCTGCCCTTACTACAAATTGTCTTTGGAAGCATCTCCTAGTCTCACATATTAGTATTTTCATTCTATTGTTTTTTTTTTTTTTTTTTTTTTTTTTTTGCCGCATTCAGACTCTGCCTTATTTATGTCTTCTTCTGGTTTGATTTCCATTCCCACTTGACACCTGAATGCTTAGTCATTTTAGGCACTGCTCTTCATGTTTTAAAACTTTTACAATGTTTGTATATGGTGAAGTCAAGAGATATATATGAGGTCCTACAATTGCAGATCTATGCATGTATCAGTTTCGAGGAGATCCGTACCTTCTTCGAAATGAGCAATATATAATCTTGTTATACACTAATTTTTATATATCATTTGATAAGCATGAATCACTTTTCTTCTTTTCCTTTTCAACTCATCCAATACTTTTGTGGCAAATCAGTCACCCCCAAACTGTAAGTTAGAACAGGAACAGCAAACTGGTTTATAACTTGGACTTTATTACTAGATGTCAAGGCTGTTTGCATTATTAACTTTAGTCTTCTAAAATATTCCATACTGAGTTTTGTTCGGATTTATGTTTTATAATCAATCCTTCATCAGTTCCCAAATATTTATACACTCCCTCCTGCTCAAGTTCCTTTATATCACACTCCTGTCCCAGACTAATATTTTCTTGGTGCTGCAGCTTTTCTGATTTAAATGTTGCTTTTGCATATTTATCAAGACCAAATGACATTCTTACATCAGCTGAGAAAGTTTTAACCACTTGTAACTATGCTCATTTGATCAACTATGCAGTTTTATATCATCCACAAAATGAAACTGAGAAGACTTTATACTTGGTTGATTTCTGGGACCCAAATAGTAACCAGAACCTAGCCAAATTATAACTAGAACCTAATCTGATAGTAGACAGCTTAATGGGCTAAGGGCAAGACAAAAGAGCAGTGGTGACTGTGACATCCCCGTTCTGGGCCAGTAATCAAGGAGCCTCAATCCTCACCACTGACACTGGAGATGGACATTCACTTGGAACAAAAATGGATACACTCAGTATTTCCAGATGCAGCTTTCTGCATCAAACACAATTTCCCTTAAGAGCACACAGGGAAGACAGCCAGTCCATGGACTGGGTTGTCTCTCTCTCTCTCTCTCTCTCTCTCTCTCTCTCTCCAGTTCTGCAATGAGACTCCCTACTGGCACAGCTGTAGGGTGGGGTCCTCATCCAAGTGTCCAAGCCAAGTCCTCCAGCACCCTATCTGTGAATCCAGTGCTTTGTGTCCTTGCTCCAAGCAGCTGACACACACTTTTTGAGATTTGATTTTCACACACATACACACAACTGGGAAAGGCTGACACATATTTACTAGGTATGCTTCCTTCTTAGAAGACTATAAGGCATTTGCACCACCACCAGATACACCAAATCCAGCTACTATAAGGCTCTTGCAAGGGTACCCAATTACACTGAGCGAAAATTAATATTAATACAAATGGTCATGTTGACCAAACAGCAAGGCTTTCAGGAGTGGCTGCAGTGTCACTGAATAAACATAAGTACTCTCAAAGGTTAAAATATTCTCTAAAGGACCAGTCACAATTAAAAGTTTAAATATATTTACTAATAAATAAGAAAATATCAAGAACATTTTAAATGTCTTTTTATAGTAAACACCAGAATTTCAATAAAAGGAAACAGTAAAATAACACAGGTGGGCAGGTTCACACAGTTACAGAAAAAACAATACTTAACTAGTCTGACTATATTTTTCTGACCAGTCTAAATAATTATTATTCCCTGGTTACTTACTAGAGCAAGGCAAGATGAAGTAGGTGAGAGATCCTTATTTGTCAGGTTACAAAAACAGTGGTCTGAGACTTCAGCCTCAGCTAGTATTAAAATATTATTTTAGTGATGGATTACAAAATGACATCACATACATCTGGTCATCTGACTTCTGGTTCCCATGCAATTCCCCTGTGGCTAGAAGCTGTCAGGATATAACACATATTTTCCAATAATACATACATGGAGAGCCTTGCTAAAATCTGCTGCAGCTCCTGGAAGTCATAAAACAATTTCAAACCTCCACCCTTCCAGAGTAGCAATTAGTTCACCCCAATCATAATACAGGAAGCTTCCTAGTACAGACATTTTGTCTCTAGCTAGATTGAGAATGGTAAAATACAATCTTTATGGCCTAAGCCAGGTAATTTAATTTCAAACTATTTTCAGAGTTTGAGATTAACATCTTCTCTTCCAGTATACTCTGTTAAAACATATAAATTTAAACAGTTACAATAATGCATGTATATTTATTTTTCTGTCCAACAGGGTACACTGTTGGTACATTTTTAACATAAGCAGCTTTACAAATACATTTTTCAACATAAGCTTCTGTACAAATCGGTTTGATATATGAATGACATTCTTCTTTACAAAATTCCAGCTAGCTGTGCTGGTATATGTTACACATCCACAGCCCTACTTCTCCTGGCATAGCTGTCAATACCTCACATTGTCACATCTCTACCCCCTTTGAAGACTCACGCTAGTTTTTCAAGTGACTCTTGAGAAGCATTAATTGCAAGGAATGGGCCTATCTGAGAATACATTAACCCATACCCTGTATTGAGATGCCATTTGCCTTGGCATTGTTGACCCCAGTATGATGCTGCACTGTCCTATCATATGCCTGCAACCCTAGGGTCCACTGTAGTAACTTGTCATTTTTCTGGCTGGCTCGCTGTAGCCATAGATCCCCCTCAGACTCCCCCTGCCTCATACTGCAACTACTTAGCACCAGGGCCTCCCCATCATGGTAAGGTTTCACCATGTTAACATGGTACAGTTTGGGTCCCTGCTTCCTGCCTAGAAAGTCTACCATGTAGTTAACATCACTGACCTTCCTTATGACTTTGAAGGGTACCTTCCAAGCTACCTGCAGCTTATTGTGTCTGACAGGAATGAGAAACATAACATGCTGTTTCACAGCATACTTTTGGGCTCGATAATTCCCATCATACCTGACCTTTTTCTGTTGTTAGTCTCCTGCCAGGTTCTCCTGGGCCATGCCCATGAGCTCCCTAAGCCTTTTCCTGAGGTTTAGGATATATGCCACAACAGACTCTTGGTGTGATTCACACTCACCCTCCCACTCATAACAAATAAAATCTAAAGGCCCTCTCACCCTATACCCATACAGCAACTCAAAGGGTGAAAACCTGTGGATTCCTGGGGGTACCTGTCTGTATGCAAACAGCAGGTGGGCACATATTTGTCTCACTGTCTCTTCAACTGGTATGCAAATGCCCGTAGCATGGGCTGTAGTGTAGAGTTTAATGTCTCCATAGGACCTTTAGACTGGGGATGGTAGGGGGTGGTCTTTAGGTGCTTAACCCCACAGTGCTTCCACAGACAAGCCAGTAGGTCTGACGTGAAATTAGCACCTCTGTCAGTCAGTATTTCTCTTGGGAAACATACCCTGGTGATAATCTCCAACAAAGCATTTGCCACCTTCTCTGCCTTGATGGAGGAAAGACCCACCACCGCAGGGTATCTAATAGCATAATTTACCACCACCAGGATATAATTCTTCATTGTGGAACTTGGGGTACCCTGAGGCCCCACAATATCCATAGCTACCCTTTGAAATGGCTCCTCAATCACAGCCAAAGGCATCAGAGGAGCCTTGACCTTGTCTCCTGCCTTGCCTACTTTTGGCACTGCTCACAGGTCCTACAGTATCCTGTTACATCCCTTACAATTCAGACTCAAGAATCCAATGCCAAAAGACAAAAATCAATGTTTATTGCAAAGCTTTCGGGTCACAAACACCCTTGCTCAGTGCTAATATCATAAAAATAAAAAATACAACATTTAAATAGGAGTTTTTAAAAAACACATGATTACAGCCAGCCTATCACATAATAGTAATGATACCCCCCCATTACAATATACACTCTGTAGCAATGCATATGTATATGTAAAAAAGTTATATAAAATAATTTAAAAATCCATATATAAATATATATGCACATACCATGCACATATATATATAAACGGGTCTACTTTACATTCAGAAAGTCGACTTTCATATGGCTGAGACCATATGATCGACTTTCGGAAAGCCAACCATGTAAAATAAACACAAAAAACACAACAGACACTTTACTAGATTTACTAGCTATGCCCCCTTCTGCCCACACTATAAGGTAGTTACATCACCACCAGATACTCCAAAGCCAGTTACTCTAAGGCTCTTGCAAGGAAACCCAATTATACTGAGTGAAATTAATATTAATACAAATAGCAATGTTGACCAAACAGCAAGGCTTTCAGGAGTGTCCACAGTGTCACTAAATAAATGTAAGTACTCTAAAAGGTTAAATATTCTCTGAAGGACCAGCCACAATGAAAATATTAAATATATTCAATAATAAATATGAAAACATCATGAAAATACTAAATATACATTTACAGCAAATCACCAGAGTTTCAATCACAGCAACTATTAAAAATAACACAGGTGGGCAGGTTCACACAGTTACAGAAAAAAACAATACTTCACAAACTTCACTAAATTGTCCTGACTGATCTAAAAAATTATTATTCCCTGGTTACTTACTAGAGCAAGGCAAGATGAAGTAGGTGAGAGATCCTTATTTGTCAAGTTACAAAAACAGAGTGCTCTGAGACTTCAATCACAGCTAGTATTAAAACATTATTTTGGTGATGGATTACAGAATGACATCACATACTTCTGGTCATTTGACTTCTGGTTTCACACACACACACACACACACACACACACACACACACACACACACACACACACACACACACACACACACAGAGCCTTGCTAAGATATGCTGCAGCTCCTGGAAGTCGTAAAACAATTTAAAACCTCCACCCGTCCAGAGTAACAATTATTTCACCCCAATGACAATGCAGGAATCTTTCTAGTACAGACTGTTTGTCTCTGGCTGTATTGAGAACTGTAAGATACAGTCTTTATGGTCTAAACCAGGTAATTTTATTTCAAACTATTTTCAAAGTTTGAGATTAACCTATTCTCTTCCAGTATACACTGCTAAAAAAATACACATTTAAACAGTTACAATAATGCATGGATATTTATATTTCTGTCCAGCAGGGCACACTGTTGGCACATTTTAACACAAGCAACTTTACAAATACATTTTTCAACAAAAGCATCCGTACAAATCAAAAACAAAAAAAGAGAGAATCACTGTTCCGAACCAACCAAACAGTACTAAACCAGAACAGATCGAAGTAGGCACAAATTCTTAACAGCAAATTATGCTTTAATGAACAACGACTCTTCAGTCCATCAAAAGGGAAAAGACATAAAGCTTCTCTACAGTCCACCAGTAAAACACATCACATTAACGCAATTCAACACACACTACATTTTCATTTTGAAGAACTTCATCAGATAGAGACAAATGCATACCATGTGTTTTTCCACCTCTGTTTTTTTGATTATCTCTTCTCTAATTCACACCGCTGCACGAAGCGGTGTGAATCAGAGAAGGGATAATTGAAAAACAGAGGTGGAAAAACACAAGGTATGCATTTGTCTCCATCTGATGAAGTTCTTCGAAATGAAAATGCAGTGTGTGTTGAATTGCATTAATGTGATGTGTTTTACTGGTTGACTGAAGAGTCGCTTTATGTATTTGCCCTGTGCTGTTAAGAATTTGTGCCTACTTTGATCAGATCTGTACAAATCAGTTTGATACATAAATGACATATATCTTTACAACATTCCAGCTAGCTGTGCTGATATATGTTACACATCCATTGACTTGCTTCTCCTGGCATAGCTGGCAATGCTTCACATTGTCACAGTGACAAAGAGAAACCCTGAAACATCCCACTTTGAATTTTTATCCCTGGGATAATAATTTGTCCTTTATCATGACTTAGCTGCAAAGTGATTTACCACTGTTTCATGGTCAATGTAATGTAATTGATCAATGTATGGTGTATCTTATACATCTGTTAGCACTCCATTATCCATGAATGTGGATGCTCTGAAATGCTTTTTGTAATCTATCCTTTTTTTGCAATTCTCCATTATGACATTATTTAACAGCAAAAGATCATTTGTTCCCTATAACTTTCTTTTGTTACCCTTTTTGTTCTAGTGCCATCATTGAGTTTACTTCTAAATGACTATAAACTCTGTCAGCATCAATTATTGTATATAGTTTATATAGTTAGAAGGCAAGTAATAGCTTTTAGGACAGCTTGCAGGGTCACTCTTAAGGAGGAGTATCGTTTTTGTTGTTAACTAGGTTGGTGTCTGTTTGGGATGTACATATAAGTAGCTCTTACTCAGAGCTAAATTAGAAGTTAGGTACTGCATCTGGGCTTGGGGGTTTTCTGTCAACATCTTTTCTCAATTTTGTTTCAACTTTTCTTTCCATTACTTCATCCCATTTCATAACCTGTACAGTTGAACCTCTCACCGTCTCTTTTACTTCTTCTATCTATTGAACATCTTTGTTATGTTCCACAGGGTCTTCATAGATATTTTTCCAAAATATGTTGATTTTTTTTTCTTTCTTTGGATTTTTTTTATTCCTTTTGCTATGTTTACCATTTCTCTGCAAAACTTGTTTGAATCCTCAGTGAATTTCTTATTTTGTACTTTTCCTTTATGTTTATATGCATATCTTCTATTTTTTCTGCCTATGCGGATATCTTTAGTTAGTTATTTGCAATAGTGGATAATAAATCTTAATCTGTTCTGATATTGTGTGTTTGTTTTAATTATTTCTATCTTTCTAATTATTTTTGTTGATCTTTCCCTCTTCTATACTCTTCTAACAGTGATACTTCTTATCTTAATTGCTCTATAGTTTTCTCTATTTGATGCTTCCATTATGGCATTTAATTTCTTCCCTTCTTCTCCCTTATCACTCTGTGTTTTTGTGGTAAGACGTTATCTCTTATTAATTTAGCTGCACAGTAATATATCCTATTTACTTCTGTTATATCACATGAATTTCTGTTAATAGTCTTGACTACTGTGTTCCAGTGTTTTATCAAACTTCTAATATTTGGGATATTATTTATTTCCTGTACTCAATTTCTTTCATTGATCTTAGTATGTCTATCCATCTCTATTAAATCAAACAACTTTTCCCTTATATCACTTTCTTCTAAACTGAGGATACATTCTTTTTTCTCTGTTTCCTGTGGCCATTCTACAGAAAGTTCCAGAAATTCTTACTTTACCATATTCTCTTCATTTGAATCCTGAATCATCCATTGCTCTTTCGTATGGGAACTGAATGGCCTATCACCCCACAACATTGACTGCATCAGAGATGCCACTGTTTCTTTCTCCTTCCCTCAATGTACAATTCAAACTGAACTTTTGTACTGGTTTCTAACTAAAGGCTACAGAGCATCTTCATGTGTTAAAGATCAGATTTCTCCTGTTCTACTTGTTTCTCCTTAATTTTGGGGTTCATTGTTACATCATGTTATGAGTTACCTGAGTTGGATTTTCTACATTAAATTCTTCACTTTGCATGCAATCTATAGCTTCAGTTTCTAATTCTTTAACTTTTCCATTACTAATCCTCTTTTCTACGTCCCCCTTTGTTTTCTCATATTTTGTATTGTGAAATTTTCCATACCTGGATGCCATTTCCCATATTTCACTTCAAATATCTTTGGAGCTACTTTTTTGTATTGATTAGTTTTTTTTTCACCTTTGCATAACTATTGCAGCCTATTAAATCTCTTTTTCTTTCCCATGTCCAAATTTCTTCTTCAGATGTCTCCCACTCCACGTGTTTCTCCTTACTTTGGGGAAATCATTGTTCTGCTATGCTGTGATATACCCAGTGTTAGACTTTCTACATTAAAACTTTAACTTCACAGGTATTCCTTTACTTCAGCTTCTATTTGTTTAACTTCTACTTTACTAATTTTCTGTTCTATGTTTCCCCTTTATTTATTTTTATTTATTTATTTATTATATTTCTTAACCGGGTAATGTCCGACTGGGCCAGGAGCCCATTTTCAGTGGAGGCCCAAGGAGAAAAGCTCCAAGGCAGTAACAGTAACAACACAAGCAAGCGATATATAACCAAATACTTTGCAGCTGCTTTTTGTATTGCTTAATTTGGCTTTCCCTTTTGCATAAATATTGCACCATATCAGAGATCTTTTTATTTCCCATGTCCAGGTTTTTTTTTTATACCTTTCAAAAATCTCTAGATTTTGTTCTTTATATTTCCACACTACCCCTGTTACTTCTTTTTCCAAGTGGCTCAAAATTTCTTTGTCTGTATAATTGTTTTTCACGGATCTGTTATCTATTAATGAATGCAAATTTGCATTTGAAGCTTTTGAAAGTTTTTCTTGTGCAAGTATTTTTATTTCCTCTAATTTCTCTTCTAGCCTTGTTTGAATATCTTCTATCTACAAATTCTGGGCTTCTTGCATAATAGTAACAATACATAATTTCTTCTTTATCCTCAATAGTCAAATCTATCTTCTTTATGGCTCTATTTTGGTCTGTCAGTTTTTGTGTTTTTTGTGGACTACTATTTCCTTCAATAACAGGGGGGCATCCTCCCCCCAATCCTGGCCTAACCCCATAGCAAGAATGTTTCCATGTGTTGAGGATGCTACTCTATTATTTTTTTATGTAATGGCACCAGTGCACATACCAGACTTGGGCACATTTCTATAGTGGGACTTGTGCAACCAGCTGTCTTTTTTATTTTTAATCTACCTTTGTCCATGATATATGCGATATAAAGTATGATATATCAGTGCCATTTTGGTGAGATTTTGTGAAAACCAGGTCTACCACATGAAGGTGCTCACCAAGACATGAGAATGAATTCAGTTCCAGCAATACTACTCACCTGTTCTTGCTGTTTCCTGTATAACTGAAAGTATGTTGATGAATTTATCTAATGGATTTATAAAATTAGCTTGACAGCATAGAGTAGCACAGTGTATGTTACTAAGGTAGTTGTCAAGTAATGTTTGCTTGTTTTGAGGAAAGGGTCCTCCAGTAATTATGAAAGGAGGATTTTTTTTTTTTTTTTTTTAGTTTTTAAGGACCATGTGGAAAGTAAAAGACATGTTTGGCCTAGCTGCTTGTTTTGCCAATTGTTCAGGCCCATGGGTATTTAGCATGCTGTATTGTTAGAGTCTTCTGGACCATGGGCATCTGGATTGGAGTCACCTAATATAATAGCAAAAAATCCAAAGCCTGGAAATGTCACATCATACCTGTCCAAATTTGAAACAAAGATTATGCTATAAGGACTTTAAAAATAATAAAAAGTTGAACATAAGTAGAAAACATGGTACATTTATATGTTATAGTTGTATATGCTGTGATGATATAAACACAAGTTGTGCATTTATACATCTTAACACCAATAAGAAATATACTTTCAGGTGTTTTGCAACTTGTAATACTGCTGCCATTGTTTATATGGCATGCTGTAAGGTGTGTCAAGCATTCTGCATAGGGAAATGCACAAGAAGGTTGAAGGACAGAATTATTGAACACAAATCTGAAATACCTAGAGAAGTAGCAAATAATGCTGTGGGTAAGCATATAAGGGAGAAAGGACGCACACACATTTAACTTTAGAGTGATTGACATCAGACAGAAGAAAAAAGTGTGGGGGGGTCTTAATAATGAGTTAGAAGTATGGGAATATTCATGGATCACACTTTTAGAAGCTAATTTTTTTCCAGGTTTACATACAGCAGTAAGCATTAAACCTATTTTGAAAAGAAGACAGTAAACTTTAATATAACATCTTGTGTGGATGGGTCTTAGTTAAATGTTTTATTCATTTTTGTGGCTATAGTGACTTTCAGTAACATTTTACCTATATATGCATCTTTAAACTGAAGTGCTTAATACAACTGTGTCATGTGATTAGTTTTATGGTTTGAATTTCCATTTAAACGAAGGCATTTGATCTCTTTTTTTACACACTGATGAAGGGTTGATCTCGAAAGCTTTGTGATTTGTTTTTTCCTGTTTGGAATAGATGCTGCATTTTACCTCAAGGTTCCCAGGCTTTGTTTTTTTTTTTACTATTGTTTTACATTTTGTATCGTGCCTGGCTTACCTACATGCTGTTCTTGTTTCTTTGGATTTTTGGTCACCTAATATAATGGCATTTTTATTTATTTTTGCAGAATCATCTCATTAATACAGTTCTGAATCAAGTTGATAGATGAGTGAAATCACCTATATAGAGACTTTGGTTACTTAATGAACTCTTTCTCAACACAAGAAATTGTTTTTGTGAAAGATGCAAATTTTCAATAAATTTAGAAAGCCTCACTCCCACAAAAACAAAAATGTAAAAAAAATATGGACTGTGAGAAATGCACACATAACTATCATACTCTTCGTCATCTCACACTAAAATGTCTTACACTGAGGCTGTAAAAAAAGTCATTCCCAAAGCCTCCCAGACCCATGAGGACTAGGTCTCAGCAAAAATCCAGCACCGCATCACCTTCAGGCACTTTCAACAAAGAGTCACCAAAAGTAAAAATTTTTCATATCTATCTCATATCCAGTACGCTGGACCTCCTCTCTGAAGTGATTGGTGACTCTATAATCAGGCACACTGATTCCATAATCTCTAGGGTAGACAAAGACGGGATAACTATGAGTTGTCTGCCATGTGCCAGGATCTCCAATATCTCAAGAGCCCTTAAGACCCTTTCACCTAACAAATATGACTATGCCAATGTGATAGCCCACATGTGAATGATTTACCTTAGACACAAATTCTGAGGTATATGCAGAGGGATATGTCAAAACTCTCCACACATCTCAGCCAAGACTCTGGTCCTGAGTTGAATTTTTTTTTTCTTCTTCAAGAATGATACCTAAATACAAAGAAGAGATAACTGGCTTTAACATTTGGCTAAATAGTTGGTGTCATTCCATGGGTATCCACTATGTGTTGGCATGAGATGAAATGATCAACAATCCTACTTGTTTTGCAATGAATGGCCTATACCTCTTGTTCTAAGGCCTCCATATATTGGCTAAAGCCTTTGTTTCCTCCCATATTACCTTTTTAGGCAGAGTCCAACTAATAAACATCCTAACATAAATAACACATCACATCCAAAACAAGAGCTCATTAAAGTAGTACTGCTCAATAAGAGAAGTCTAAAAAACAAACTGCCTGACCTCATGTTTTTATTGCATTTGGAACATATCCATATCTGTGTAATTTCTGAAACTTGGTTTTAATGTTTATAAAGTACTCCCTCCATACATGGATTTTGTGCTTACCATGCCTTCAGACCTGATAGCAACTGTGGTGGCAACTCCATATTTGGGACCATATCACCTCTAGACAGATCCCCAGAGACCCTCAAACTGAACTCATTGAGCTCCATATCACAGTAAACAGCATCAACTATCAGTTTATAGTCTGTAGACACCCTCTATGACCCCTGAAAATCATTAGCGGTTCCTAAATGTACTTAATGAACTCCCCATAAACAAGAACTTTATTATTTTGGGATACTTTACCTACCCCTCAGTTAACTGAAGTACCTATACCTACAATGTGGGATATGCCCAAAAGTGCTTAGATTTAATAAACAGAAACTCCATGGACTAGATGGTTAACAAATGCACTAGAGGGCATAATATTCTTGACCTAGTCCTTATGAATATAGCTTCTGTGTATACTATTCCCCTGGATTATTTTTCCCCGGTCAAGTCAGATCATAAACTAGGCACCTTCACCTTCCAAATATCTAAACCCACTGAAACCAATATCTCAGAATTTAAGCATTTAAAACATATTAACAGTGGAGTAGCAAAGGGGGAGGGGGTGTTGGGGAGGGGCGGTCCACCCCAGGCAGTGGTTTTGTTGTCATAGTAATTTTAGTTTCATTAAAAAAAAAACAAGAACAGTAGCATTATGTCCTGTTCTTCCAGTCGATCACATCTGTATGACTTGTTCTTCCTGTGGTGTCCATGTAATTTTAATGTTTTGCTGCCAACGAATGAGTGAAGGGGAGTTTTCAGAATATCACAGTGTGTTGTTCCTGTCCACCCACACTGCAAACATGTGCTTTGATTCTAGTAAGGGAGTTAATGTTTTGCTGCCAGCAAGTGATTCTGCTTCAAGTAAGGGGTGGTGTGTGTGTGTGTGTGTGTGTGTGTGTGTGTGTGTGTGTGTGTGTGTGCGTGTGTGTGTGTGTGTGTGTGTGTGTGTGTGTGTGTGTGTGTGTGTGTGTGTGTGTGTGTGTGTGTGTGTGTGTGTGTGTGTGTGCGCTTCTGCTGAAAGTAAGGGGAGGGGTATGTGTGTGTTTCTGCTGCAAGTAGGGAGGGTGTGCATGTGTGCTTCTGCTGCAAGTAAGGGGAGGGTGTGTGTGTGTGTGCTTCTACTGCTAGTAAGAGGTTGGGTGTCCAGATTTTCACAGAATGTCTGGAATGTTTGGCTCAAACTTTTGGTCTGTTCCTCTTAAAATTTGTGATTTTCTGGCAAATCAGTAAAAAGTGAAATCACTAAATAGTGCTAGCCATTTAAGTTTCAGTCTTCCTATCATTCAAGAAACACGTGGTAACACAAAACATTTTATTCTAGCAACTTTCTAAGATTGCATAAGCATGTTTAAAATGTGTCCCTGGTTTTGGGCCTTTGTCTCCCCCAAAATAAATTTTAGCTTTTCCAAAATTTCTTGTGCTGCAAAGTTCAAAATTAAGAAATATAGTTGAATGTCAAGTAGATTTTACAAGGAAGTGAGAGCTTCACAGGAAGAGAAGTTTAGTTCTGCTTATACCAAGGCTGTTTGCATTGGTAGTAGTACAAGTAGTATACTTGCTTTTGATGAGGAAGGCTGTGGGTTCTACTCCCACACTATGTAGATGAATTGCTGACACCGTACTGTGCTGTACTTTAAAGGGGGTGGATGCTGCAGTGCAGAGAATATCCTCCTTTGGAGGAGATACCTAGTAAATATGAACCTGTTATCAGTTTGCCATCTGTTGCCTACTGCAATATTACTAGCTTATCATTTTTTTAATGTAACATGGGCAATTTATACTTCAAGGGCAACAGGAACTTTATTTGTAGATGAAACAATTAAATATAAAGTTGGTTGCTAGCAGCAACCTCTTCATTAGTTATGGATCTCTTTAATGTGAAATTATTTAGATGACTTTTACTTATGCAGAGATTGTGCATATTTACTGATACTGGTGGATTTTAATGACAGAAGTTTGAGTAGACTTTTATGATGGAAATGTTTTGAATTGTGCAGGTTTGTCATTATTGGTTCATAATTTTGTTTCATTGCTTACTGGGAAAATGTTCAAAACAATAAATTTGAAACACACTCTAACAAGTGTGCTGTATTATACAAGGAATGTAATTTAATACAGTCAGAAAGGTGAATCAAAGAATATATGTATGTTTGCATGGTCCTAAATATGTATGCAAAGGGCGTTTGATTTAAAAACTGTCCAAAGGTAAACTTTATCCGCCACTGGCGAGATGCATTTTCTTTGAATGTGGGATCCAGTGCTGTTTTAATGAATGTGAGTTTCAAGGGCAGATAAGTTTTAATGCTGTTTTCATTGTGACACTGTATTGCATTGTTTAGCAGATGTTTATCAGTGTCTGTGCTATAAATTTTTAAATAAATGTTTTAAATTAAATTCCAATAATCATTGTAGAATTAAAGCATAAAGCAGTATGCACATTACAGTGTTTATGGTAAATGGGGAGAAATAGCCAAGTAATGGGACACTGGAATGGCTGCAGGAGAGGAGGGCTGTGTATAGGGGGCCCCATTTGACCATGATTTTGTGAGGGGGAGGGGCAGAAAACTCAAAGACAGCCCTTGGTGGCACAGGCTCTAGCTACACCACTGCATACTAATCTCAAATTCTATGATGAATTTCAAAATTCACTTACGGCAGCATCACCCTAGATGTCATCACAACAGGTAGCTTCATAAAGAAATTCTACGTTCACTTAGATAAATGCATAGAATTGGAAGTCCCAACCAGATATAAATATAATGGAAAATTTAAAAACAAATCACCCTGGAGGTCCACTGACATAAATGAACAATAAAAGAAAAAAATTAAAGTATACAGCAGGTGAAAAGACCCTCTTATCAATGACAACATCAGGGAATTGACTAAAAACTTGAAACATACTATTAGGTCTACTAAAGCAGCCCATGAACATAGTTTAGCATTTGAAATTAAGGAAAATTACAAATCCTTCGTTAGTTACGTTTGTAAGTTAAGAAATAACACCCAACAGTGCTCTGAACTTACTTATACCACACACTTTGATTCAGTAGACATTGCCAATATACTATTAAACAAATTCAGTGTGGGTTTTATTACAAAGATGACTATCCAAAGACCACTAATCTCTGAAACTTTCAGACACCCCATTATCACTAATTAATGCATACTTCCTCCTTGGGACCTAACAATATACCTGGTTGTTTAATAAACTGAATAAAGCAAGCCATGGTACAGCCACTCCTTAAATTATTTAACTTGAGTTTAACCTCTGGCTTTATCCCCTGAGGTTTGGTTGCAAGGCAGTAGCAATGCCACTCTACAAAGCTAACCCTACCACTGATCCTATTTGAAAAGTTGTGGAACATATTATATCTAACTTGATAAACTATGATATTAAAATTCTCATCAGGCCAGACCCACGAATGTTTGTCTTTGTCAAGGGTAGGTCTTATTCAATGAATCTGGCTAATGTCTTTAATAGGGTAGCACAGGCTGTTGATAGTATTCATATGCTCCATACAGTGTACCTTGACCTGGCAAAGGTATTTGATGATGTCTAGTGTCTATCCTAGCTAGTAAGCTTATTGCTTTACAAACAGATCCATATGTTAAGCTTCCTGTATTACACAAACAATTATCTGTATGCTTAATGCGTTACAAAGAGATCCTTACATACTAAGATGTATATAACTGGCTAAAAGACAGAACCTACAGTTCACAGGTGCCTAACAACACCATGATAGAACATATCATCCAAGCAAAATTACTTGGTGTAATCACAAATGACTAGCTGAAATTCAACCATCATATATCATACATGGTTAAAAAATGTGTTAAATCTAGATGCATTATACACAGTAAAAAACAGGTCTATACCAGATTGTCAAATGTTTACTACTTTGAATCACTAAAGATCAAACTTTAGTGATCGAAGTAGTAAAACCTCGAACCCCTATAAAAACATTTTTGGAAAAAAAAAAAAAGGTATAAGAAGGGGAGCAAGCTCCCTGCACCCCACCCCCACAACACCTGCTACTTAAATATACCAACTCCGAGATCGCACTGCAGTGTATGAAATGGAATTCTCCCATTTCTACACTGTATTGCACTGAAGTGCAATCTCGGAGTTGGTATATTTAAGTAGCAGGGGGTGTGGGGGGCACAGCCCCCCATGTGGAGGGTACAGTGTGGCTTGCCCCCCTGCTTAAAGCAGTTACTTTTGTTTTTCTTTTTTTTGTTTTTTTTTTTTATCGGATATTCGATGTTTCAGAAATTCGATCATATGGGGTCGACCATATGGTGTTCGAAGTTCTGAAACTTCAATTATCTGATATAGACCCATACAAACCTACCTCACTGACCTATCCAGAAGACATACAGCCTCTACTTTTTCACTGCCATTTCTCCTCTATGCTGCCCCAATCCTCACTAACCTTCAAGATTCACAATGGTTCAAACTAGAGCAATGATATGATAAATAACCAAATTTGCTTTACAGTATAACAATAGAATACACCATTGCATAGCAATCAGCAAATTAAACTGATTAAAACTAACACATCACCTAGCTCTTTCTCAGCTAACTATAATACACACCCCCAGATTCACTAATCATCCATGCAGGACTATTCTAGTCCTGCACGGAAGTGGCAGTTTAAGAGGAGGATGGTAGCGTGCCATGCATATTAAGGAAAGCACGCTGCCTGAACTCCTAATGCTACATGGAGCGTGGACGAGTGCAGGGGGCGTGTCTGAGAGCAGAGCTCTCAGAATAAACATGCCCTTGCAAAGTAGAACAGAAGAATGTGTAACTAAATGAGCGAGACCACTCATAACTGTTCGCATATACCCACCAACAGTCGCCATGTGTTCAACAGCAACAGTGCACTTAAATAAAATGAAGAAACCCTTAGTAATTTTTTTTTTAATCCCGAATACAACTAACCATAGGTGCGCAGGTTTGCCCATCACTTAGCTATGGGTAAAGCAGCTGAAAAGGCTGAAGAGGATAACAAGGAATATATATGCAAATGAAGCAGCACAGCAAAGGTGTAGTGGTTAGAACATCCACCTAACAAACAGGCATTCCCGGTTCGAGTCCCACTGCAGTACATATCATTTTTCATGTGCAATCTGTATATGAACATATTCTCACATATTTTTGCCATATAACCTACATAATAACATTTAAATGTGAACTGGAGTATTGCATTAAATGCACATGTGAAGTGTCACTGTCATAACGAATAAGGCACTAGTAAGCAGGTTTAAGCAAAAATAAGCAGCAGTAAGCGTGTATAAGTGCATATGTGCGGGAGTAAGCATTGCCTACACAGATTAAGCAAAGTAGAAGCTAACTGAGTGCAAGAAACTGTAAACAGAGGTTAGCATTGCGTATCATCACACAAACCCGTGCAAACCTGCTTACAACTGCTTTAAAGTGCCTTAATCACTCTTTATCCAATGCCCCATGTTCTGCCCAGCAACGAAAATAAACTGCCTTTGCAAGGCTCAAACTCAAGACCCTGTACACTATAGTCACAGTAGTTAACCACTAAGCCATCATAGCAATCGATATGAATGAGGTATCAGCAAACTAATCCTCACCACAGGAAAACCAAACCAAACATGTGAACTGACTCTATGTACAGTGTGAAGTGGTATAACCTTCTACATAAGATAAATATGTGAACTGGAGTACTGCAGTAAGCATATATCTGAGGTGTGATTGTAATAAAGTGTAGAAATCCCCAGGACCCCATACAGTGTATGTACACATGAATCACAAATACCAGACACATATATAACCTGTAATGAAGATTAAATCATTGCCAAATGGCAAATATAGTGATAATTAACTATTAAGCAATGCTAACCACAGCGCATCTCAAGTTAGTAAGTGTAAACAATGTGTAGGGGAGCCCATTCAATTTGCCTAGTGGTATACCTCTTTAAGCAACACCAACCTTATGTAAGCAGGTGTGCCCATAGCTTAGCCTTTTCAAAACTGGCCAATCATGGGAAAATGCAGGAAAATGGCCGTATTTAAACCCCACAGGCGGGAATACTTCTCATAACTGGTTGTAGTTTCCTACTGCAGGCAGAATGGCTGGTATGGGTGAAGGCACTCAATTTAGAGTGCAGCACTGGGGCATCCAGGAGTCAAAAATCATGGTATGGCTCCTGTTAAAACACCATGATCAGAGACTACTGCAGGGCTGTACCAGGGCTCACAGTATAAAACGGAGGCCTGGGACAGTCTCGCCTGTGACCTCAACAGTGCCACAGGTATCCCCCAGACTGGTGAGCAGGTCAGGCACCACCATGCTGACCTGAAGCAGTGGAGGGAGGGTGTACTGGAACAGTGGATCCAGGATTCCTGCAGATGACCAATGCCCCAGTACTGAGTAAGTATTCATTCTACTAAGTAGTAAATAATTGCTTAGCTTGTGTATACTATGGATAGGTATGGCTAAATATCAATGCATTTCTCTGACAGCTGCAGATAAGCGGGCTGCGAACCAGAAAGCCCATAATGCTAGGCTGCAAAGGATGCATCATGAGGCAGGTTAGTAATCAGTCTGCATGTACTGTCATAACAAAAAATATAAGAGCCTTAGAAAGTGTTGTACCAGTAGAAATAAATGTGTAACAGTCTGTGAATAAAGTTATAACCCCTGGAGTGCTTCTGTTTACTCTTCTGTCATATGTTGGCGATCTGTTCCATACTATAAATAGTACTGTTGTATCTTAATCGGTGTCACCCACACCATGGTATGCAGATAAAATGGGTATGAAGTCCTGCATAACAATGCTGGGAGTGCCAAGAGGTCAGTCATATTGTACAAGTTAGGGAGACATATATAGAAAACAGTCGAAAGCTTTACATCAGTTCCCTGACAGCACAGTGTACTGTGATCCTAGCTATAATTTTTTGTCACACACAGCAGAGGTTTTAATCCTGGGAGTGTTACTAAGTTGTATGCATAATCATACCCCACAACTGTACAGATTTTGATACAATGTTCAGATAGAAAGCTGTATGCATGATTGCACCCAACAACTATACAGAATTTGCTAGAATGTTCAGATTGTAAGTTGTATGCATATTCATACCCCACAACTGTTCCAGTCTGTCTAGCATGTCCAGATAAATTGCCCATATTACCAGCGTGGTACCCTGTTCTCCTGAATATTCAGTGTGATGATCCAAGAAATGTAGGCAGCTGTCAATGACATATAACTGATAGTCAAACATGTATATAGTTAGAGAATGCATATGAAAACAAACCTGTCATCCTAGCACCTCACCCAAAGTGTATGACAGCAATTCTCAAAATATGTTGCATTAACACCTGCAGCAGGTCATGTATATACTAATCTATAAACATACCAGTGTACAATATAAGGCCATTGTGTAGTGTAATAATACATATAAGGGAAAGATCACTGCAGTGACTAAGAATGTTGTAAAAACTAAAAGGATATATTAGTTGTTAATTGAACCCTCTCGCACCCCTACCATATGTGCATAATAACCCAATGACACTCCTCAACTGGTATGTGTACACTCCAAACTTTTGTTGTGATATATGTCCTAATGGTTTATAAATATTCACATTTGTTTCTATGCATGTGCCATGTTAAAATACACCCATATTGGTAGCCTGTTACCATCAACGAAACTTGTATGATCCTGTAATGGCCACTGTTGTTCCATCCATGCATGTGTTCTGCTTGCTCTGAAACTGTGTTAAATCTGGTGTGTCGGGTTAATGGTAACACCTATGCATGCTGTTATAGCTAATCCTGAATGCTGTTGACTGTTACTAACCCATATCTGTCATAACCCTGCAACAACACAGCTCGTATGGGAAGGCTGGTCCCATCAGACCCACCTATCCCACCTCAGCTGGCCATGACACCGGGCATCAGCACATCTAGGGCCCAACCTGGGCTCTCCTCCTCTGTGGGCTCTGCACCACCTTCAGGAGGAACCGCTTCAGGGGATGGGGCTTACTCCCCCTTGGAGCGGGCATGGAGGGGAACCTGTCACCCATCAACAGGCCCGGGCTGTCGTGCATAGGAAGCTTGATCTGGAGTATCGAGAGTGGCTATGCCAGCTTGAGGGCTGAGTGGCGCTATTAGAGGGTGAGCCTGCCCCTCCTAAACAGCTCCCAGCACCGCCACCTTCAGAGCCATGAAGGTGCGGTGGTAACTGCCCATGGGTGGGGACCTCAGTCCCACTGTTTCCAGTTGGGGGCTCATGGGCTTGTGACTTTCAAACACCCCTCCCCATCCAAGGTGTTTACCCCCCACACGTGTTATATACCGGCCCTGTATGCATCTTGTGTGTCATGTCTGTTAACCTACCTAACCTATCTCCACAAATATACCTACTACCCCTCCCCAACATCCCACTCTCACCTGAAATAAAAGGGCAATCTGTTCCCACAAAAAAATCTTGCCCCATACATAGCTGTCCATTTTGCACACGTGTCCACTGGACACGTAATCTGGTCAAATTGGCATCACAATGATCATATGTTGTCCTTACCCCTCTCCCAGGGGGTTGGGGGTCCAAATGTACCTGCAAATTTAGTGTATATTCACAGCTGTTGCTGTAGAAGAAATGGGCAGCTATGGACCTTTCCTATACCCTTTTTGAACATGCATAGCTGTTTTCCCTATTGGCTTTCCCTCTTTGTGTTTCATTTTTCACCACTTTCCTATCAACCCCTTTTTCTTTTCTTTTAAAGAAATTAGAGTGGGGGTAAGCGGCAGTAAGCACTTTTAAGCAGTGGTAAGCAGATCTGTGCGGGTTTGCGCAGGGTTAAGCTATGCCTACACAGGTTCAGAAATTCAAAGCTAACTCGACTGTAAGAAAACATAAGCGGAGGTTAGCAGTGCTTACCATCATGCAAACCCATGCAAATCTGCTTACAGCTGCGTGAAACTGCCTTAATCACTCTGTAGCCAACGTTCCTTGTTCTGCCCAGCAACAAAATGAACTGCCTCCCCAAGGCTCGAACCCAGGACCCTGCATTCCATACACAAAGTGATTTACAACTACACCATGGCAGACATACATAACTGGATGTTTTCACAAGCATATCATCCAGCACAATCAGTAAACAGTACAGGAAATGTAGTAATATCATACCACACAACCTCTTAATGCAAGAATTCTGGACAAAGTGTGCCAAAATGTGGGTACAAGTAGGGATATATGTCAAATACTGCTCTAATACACCTAAAATGTTGCTAGTTACACATTTATATATATTAGAGCACATATTTTAAAGGAGATGAAGTCTGAAACACAAAAGTTTTGGCACTAGTTACTGACTACAGTCCTGAGATCATCCATGTCAATTGCCAAGAGAATGAGGTACAGGCCAAAAATATGAGCCAAACACACATGGACATATGGAGAGATATATATCTGGAAATGTAGACAGATAGACAGCTATATGTATATATATATATATATATATATATATATATATATATATATATATATATATATATATATATATATAGCATTACCACATGGGAACAAAATCCTGAACCACTCACTGCAACATAACAGACCATATGCACTGTTAATGGCGGTGGGGGCTCAAATGAGGGATACCTGGTAATTAGTGATATGTTACCCCGCCCACAACCCTATCTGATATGCTGTGCAATCCAACATCCAGCACATGCAGTTCATGACTACAGGACCCTCCACAACACAGCCACAATGCTTTAACAGTAAGCCAGCTCACCTGTAAATGTCTGGGCAATATCTGTAACATATCATGCAGAAAAGTCATTCTACCGTAGGGAATGTACAATGTGGAAGGAGTACACATTACAATGGTTCAGATATGCACACACATCTATACATTGACAAATATGTTCAGGTATATACACACACACACACATATATATATATATATATATATATATATATATATATATATATATATATATATATATATATATATATATATATATATATATATATATATATATATATATATATATATATATATATATATATATATATATATATATATATATATATATATATATATATATATATATATATATATATATATATATATATATATATATATATATATATAGGTACATACACATATACACAGACAAAAGGTATTAGTAGCCATACATATGTAGAAGTAGTGTGGAAGTACTGGGTGCAAAGTATATCCCTCAGCCACAAGCCCTGCAACTGGTACCTGTGAAATGTGTAGTGTGGCAACCATTCCCACAAATGAGAATACTTACATTAAACATATACCCACCCACAATTCAAAGGACATGACATGGCACACAGGTATGCATACACAGAAAACCTTTATGTGTTTACAATACAATAATGTATGCCATTACTTACAGCACATAAAGTCTGAAATATGTAATCAGTGATGAATGCAAGGCCCACACAAAACAGTAGATGCAAGCAATGTGGATATATAACATACTATGCTGTCCAGGCCAAGGCCTTCATTTAGTACAACAGTAGACAAAGTATATGTCTTCAAGATAGGTAACAATCAACAATTACTGATGTAGTTCAGCAGCCTCCAATTACACCCTGTAGTCAAGTCCTATGGGGAAATGTATTAGTTGTGGTAATGCCAATGTATCTGTCACATGTATGGACCCTGACCAACATATTTTGTGGGAGTCCACGATATGACTGGGGTGATAGTAGGAATGCTAGCAGTAAATAATGATAAGCCATTACCCAACAACCTCTAACTGTATCATAGCAGGACAAAGCCTGCCATATATGTGGAGGACAGAGGCAGAAACACAGGGCCATACTTGCAATATGGCTGTTACACATCCTGGAAATTGCTGGTGTTACAGGATTTGTTGCAATATACCCGTATGCAGGAATAAGACATCAGAAACACAAATGGATGTAGCCATGTACTGATAGCACGCAACATACAGACTGCCAGTGATATAGCTAGGACAAGTCCTGTACAGTGCAAAGACCAAACCAAACAGACAATCCACTGGCCATCATGTGGATAGGCTCACAGTTGAGAGCTATGCAGACAGACTGCATTCCATCCTAAGCTACTATGTACACGCAAACACTGCAAGACCAGTAATATACAATGCACATAACAACACCACTCGCTCTGTCAGTAGGTCTGGAACCTCATACAAATGTGTAACTGACCCGTGTCTGCAATTCCTGCTGTAAGATGTATTGCAACCTGCTGTCTGTAAAACTGCTGCCCACATACAGGAAGGATGGCATCCATACTGGAAAGGATAAGGGACAACGCCCGCGAGTCAGTATTTTATAGTATTGGGTTGCCATGACAGTGGTCATCTGAAGTACTACACAGCAGGCTGCATGCAGTTAGCAACTGTTTGGTGCAGAGCCCATCACCTGATCATGTGCATCACTTACAAAAAACATGCTGCAGTCCATTCAAACCAGCTCAATCACTCTAGTGGAGAGAGAGAGAGAGAGACACACAGAAAAAGAAAAAAAAAAGAAAATAAACCTTAAACAACAAGCTGTCACAGCTGTCAGAAAAAAAAATGACATGTATGTAACTGAATGTAGTATGTGGTATAGAATAATAGGATATATGATGTGGAATGATTTATATTTGCCATCTGTAGTTGTCCCTGTAATGAAGTTCTGCTGAACAACTGCTCAGGACAATACTGTCTGTCCCTGTAGGCAGTGGGACATACCCGCCAACTGTTTAAGATCAGTAATGAATGACAAAGATTTAAGCCATAATATGTGTGTTTGGTATGTTAGTGTGGGCAATAGCTAGTGGTGGAAGTACTGCTGTCATGATAGACTCATGGCTGTCAGAGCACACCACTTGCAGGACAGTCATGTTAATGTGTAATGCAGCATGCACAAATGCCATAGGTGTATAATGGGCTTACCAGCAAACTCTCACCATATATACCACCCTAATGTTAGTCTGTGTTCATATGCGACACCTGGCTGTGTTGCAGTAAGGAAGAACAGTGCAGTTGTGAATGAAAGACAGTTACAGAATGTGGACCAGATGACTGTATGCACCCCACATATAAATAAATATCTGTGTGATATATAATTAGACAAGTATGTTATATAGACACTTATATAGATATAGATATATAAACAACCCACAAGATATATCTACACATATACATGTATGTATGTATATATATATATATATATATATATATATATATATATATATATATATATATATATATATATATATATATATATATATATATATATATATATATATATATATATATATATATATATATATATATATATATATATATATATATATATATATATATATATATATATATATAGCTCTATATATATATAGGTATATATATATATATATATATATATATATATATATATATAGATAGATAGATAGCTCTATATATACATATATATATATATATATATATATATATATATATATATATATATATATATATATATATATATATAGTGGCACGGACAATGGCATGCAGGTGAAATAGTCTGTAACAAGCCAGCTAAGATAGTGTCCTCACAGGGAGTATGGCTACAAACACATAACACAAAACATGGAGCAAACACATAGCACAAAGCTTGGTACAATACAACATATGTCCCAATGCTAGGTAAGCAGCCGACATACCAATCGCATTCTGTGAATGGTTTGTTGTAGCTGATATGGTGGGGGGAGACAAAGATGTGCATTAAAAACTATGGCAACCCTGCTGTATGAGTTGCTCAGACCTGTTTACATCTTTATGTCTTCCAGGGAGGATGCCCCACACCTGTTTGCCAGCTTACAGTGCTGCCAAAACAGAAGTCATCATTGAACATTTGCTACAGCACTATGAACAGCTGTTTGTTCAGACAGCCCATGATCAGCAGGAGAGGACTGCCCTGTGGAACGAACTTGTCCACAGGGTCATTGATGTTGGACTGCAGAACCGCAGCTATGATTAGGTCCAGCATCATTGCAGTGACCTGCTTCGCCATGTACATCAGCGCACAGTTGCTGTATAGAGGGACCACCACACAACAGGGGGGAGGAAAGCCATCCATCCACCCCTCACCTATGTGGAGAAGCTTCTCAGGAACCTTGTGGCACCTGCCTGCCTGCAGCACCCAGCAACTGGCAGGGTGCATTATGGAGGTGGGTGCCACAGACACACTGGCTGATAAGCATGCAGATAAGGCCCCAGGGCACATCAATACACCACTCTTTTGTATACATCTGCATCTGTACAGGTACATCATGCAAATCTGAGATGCCATATACATAGTCCTTTGCTGTGTAGTAGTAATAAACAGATATGCATAAGCTGTAGTATTGTGACCTCCTACTGTAGATGTAACATAATGCTGCACTCACCCTTTATGAATGCCACAGCTGTGGCCACTGACAACAACTTGCTCACACTCTTATATAGGTCCCTCCAGGATACCACCACAGCAGCAGCCTGTAGCCGGTGAGTATGGTTCATGTTCATGCATGACAATACACTGTGCATGTAATGGCTATGGGATATTTCATGCACACATCTAACACACCTGCCCATACTGCATGCTGTACACATTCACATTTTGTTGTTGTGAAATGCACTGCATCACAGTAGAGACCATGCTGGGGTATCAGAAGGGTACAACAGACATATGAAAGATAACTAACACCCTGTCATTGTGCAATGTGTCCACAGGGATGAGAAGTATGGCAGGACACGTGGCCTACAGTAGGGGCATGTGTGAAACAACACCCTCATGGCTGTATCTGCACACAATCAGGTGATGTAACTGTGGCAGACGTAACTCTGACCCCACAGCAATAGTGACAGCAGTGTGTGCACTCCAAGAGATGTGCACATGATTAGACCTTGCAACCATGCAGAGTTCTGGGACATGTGTAGGGCAACCCCCACAGCCATGGTAAGGTCTGGTGGTTGTCAGTGTAATTATCCTGTACTGGTCATACATGCATTGCTGATGCTGTGATCTATAAAGCAGACATCAGGCATTTAGAAATTATATCTGTTCACATATCATCCCAGGTATGAGGTGCTGTAACACATAGTGGCTGTGAGCATTGGAGCTGACATAACTCACACAGTACTACATATGCACCAATGGTGTGTACACCTGTCAGGTATGGTGCACAGTACAAGGCAGGGTGCAGAACAGGTCCACAGTAACACTTCGCACATGGGTGCAGTGTTAACAATGGGAAGCGCCATCACCTACCAACACAGTCCATGCATCACACACATGTATACTGTCGCTAGCATGAAGTCACTATAGTTGCACTGCATGCTGTTGAGCACCAGATGTAATGCATGCTAACAGAAGGGTAATGGGAGGACTGTGTGTGTAAAAAGGGTGTGAAACCCAACATGTAGGTGTGTGTGCGTGTGTGTGTGTGTGTGTGTCTGTAGGGAGTACATACCAGATATACACAGACTGTTGTAATTAATGGGTTGATTGTACAGCATATGTGTGGCATGGACTGAGCAAGACTGTAGTATGAGACTTCTGACATGTGTGAATGTAATGTAGCATTTAGCAGCCCCAGGGGCCCAGGTATAACATATACCATGACTACACATACAGAACTGGATGAGGATGACAGCAGTGAGGTACAACCTTTCCCACCAAAGTCAGTCAGGAGGTGATGGACAGGTCATGCATTGTGATCACATGTGTAGGCATGGAGAGGAATGATATGTTAATGGGGTAGTATTAATGAGTGTATTGCAAGTGGGGTGCCATTCAGGGGGGGAACATATGTAATGAATGTGGGACTGTCTGTAAATCCAGGAAACATGTGTGTGTGTGTGTGTGTGTGTGTGTGTGTGTGTGTGTGTGTGTGTGTGTGTGTGTGTGTGTGTGTGTGTGTGTGTGTGTGTGTGTGTGTGTGTGTGTGTGTGTGTGTGTGTGTGTGTGTGTGTGTGTGTGTGTGTGTGTGTGTGTGTGTGTGTGTGTGTGTGTGTGTGTGTGTGTGTGTGTACTGTTATGCAATGCTGTACAGGTCTTAAAGTGTATGTTTGTTTCCCCACAGGTGGCGAGGTGGGTCTGGGTCCCTCCTGCATGCAAACTGAGGTAGGTGTCCGTACAGACATTAATGATAATGATGGTACTGTTGAGGCACAGGTGGGGTTGTCAGAAGCCGAAACTGCACCATCATGTGTCATCACCCTCCTAGCCACCCCAAGCCTGCACACAATTACAGTGCCCCTACAAACCCCATCACATGTTGCCATAGCACAGGGACAGATGGCAGTTGGTGCCAGTGACCAGAAAAGTGTGGTGTCCATGCCAACTGTGTCGGGTCACAGTCAGCATAGCCAGATGTCTGGCAGGGCACCACATCGGCAGATGTAACGTGGTGCTCGTGGGAAGGCCGCTGGTCATCATGCCCCTGACAGAAGTGCCACAACTGATACCACCAGGAGCATGTTTCAGGCCGTAATGGAGGCACAGGCATGTATGGACATGTACACCAGACAGGGTCTGAGGCTGCAGAGGGCTACTTTCTCATCTGTAAGTGGCAACCTCCATGACCTTGCTATTGCCCTCCATGAACAGGCTGAGGTCATGGATAGACAATGGGGTCAGATGGTGGGCCTCCTTGACTGTGGTATGTCCGTGCATGAATGTGTGGTGGGAGTGGTGCAACAGCTGCATGGATGTAGGCCAGAAACACAAGCAGCTGGTGGTCAATGTGAACCTGCCAGGACATCAATCAGTACCAGCCCCAGCACACCACTGGGGGTGCTGTCTACACCACACCACAGCAGGCCTCATGCAAGTGGCCCTGGCCAGTCCCAGGTGGGACATAGTTCCAGCGGACACCTGTCATCATCAGGGGAGAGTAACACCTCAAGGTCTGTACCTGCACATGCCCATGGAACCCCTGGCAGGCACAGTCAGCATGTCTGTGGCTGGAGGCACTGAACTGTACACCCTGCCAGGTATGGTCTGCAGCTGTCCAACACCTGTATAGGGCAGCCACATGGCAGGACTGTATGCATGCATACCTAAACACTATGCAACCACACCTAGGGTGACCCCATACCGGCACACACCACGTCACCATGCCCCAATCAATGAATCAAACCCCTGACCCACACACATGGTAACACGTGTGGATCATCCTTTGTCCTCTGGCAAACCAGCAACACACCCTGTGCATATGATGATACCTGTGCCACATCCCTGTCATCCATAACATTGATGCAGGGACAAGCTAATATGGTTCTGATGCACACAGTGAATGTTACAGAGTGCTGCAATATACTGCAGTGTAAGATGTTGTCAGGGGTAATGTGTAATGCATACATATCAGGTAGTGTAGCCATGCAGCTATGATGCATTTCAGCTGTCAGTAACACTGATTGTTATCTCCATAATGTTATCCATTTGTGTTGTAGGTGTACATGTGTCGGCAGGAGGATGTTCTGCAGTCATATTTCACAAGGGTATGGCACTGTGGTGACACCATGGTGACTGCCCAAGGGTGAGGACCTCAGTCCCACTGTTACCACTAGGGGGCTTGTGGGCTTCTGATATCCCAACACCCCTCCCCATCAAGGTATTTACCCCCCACATGTGTCATATACCACCACTGTATGTGTCTTGTGTGTCATGTCTGTTAACCTACCAAACCTACCACCCTGAATATACCTACAACCCCCTCAACATCCCACTCCCACCTGAAAAGAAAATGAAGGACAATCTGTTCCCACAAAACAATCTCACCCCATACATGGCTGTCCATTTTGCAAGCATCCACAGAACACATGTAATCTGGTCTAACTGGCATCACAATGAATTTATGTTGTCTTCGCCCCTCATCCAGGGATTTGAGGGTCCAAATCTACCTCCAAATTCAGTGTATATGCACAGCTGTTGCTGTAGAAGAAATTGACAGCTATGGACCTTTCCTAAACCCTTCCTGCACATGCCTAGCTATTTTTCCTACTGTCTTACCCTCTTTTTGCCCCCTTTTCACCACTTTTCTATCAACCCTTTTTTCTTTTTTTTTAAAGAGGTTAGCATGAAGGTAAGCAGGAGTAGGCACTTTAAAGCAGTTGTAAGCAGGTTTGCGCGAGTATGAATGGAGCTAAGCACTGCCTACACAGGTTAAGCAATTTAGAAGCTAACTGAGTAAGTGCCTTAATCACTTTGTATGCAACAGGCCATGTTCTGGCCAGCAACAAAATAAACTGCCTCTGCAAGTCTCATACCCAGCATCCTGCACACCATACACAAAGTGATTTACCACTAAACCATGGCAGATATACATAACCCTGATGTTTTCACAAACATATCATCCAGCCCAGTCATTCAACAGTACAGGGAATGTATTACAACATATAGATGTATGTGTGTGAGTAAATATATTAATATCTAAACAGGTACAACATATATATATATATATATATATATATATATATATATATATATATATATATATATGAATATATATATATATATATATATATATATATATATATATATATGTGTACATCTACATGTGTAAATATATACAGCAGGTCATATATATGTCAGCAGATATACACATATACATATTTAGGTGTATATGGACAGACATCTGGAGATAACAATGGGGAAATAACAAAAACATATATGTCCTCATGCAATGTTAATGGGGTTGAGAAGCCCCACACAATATACGTCTGGTACGAATAGGTATACTCCCCCCAGCTAAGCACGTCCCCCCTATAATACAGTACCAAGGATTGCAGATCCCATAACCAGGACCACACACAACATGGCCATCCCTAGGATACATATACACAGACACATATATGCAGATACAGGCATATATATATATATATATATATATATATATATATATATATATATATATATACACACACACACACACACACACACACACACACACACACACACACACACACACACACACAGATATGTACAGTAAGATACATATTTAATATGTGCCCACAATATTGAGCAGCCAGTATTCCTACAGTCACCACCTTACCAACTGGAGACTGTATGAGCTACCCATATGAATTACATTCATAGCCTGCAACATATACCCACAGAGATTTCAAAGGGTATAACACCACACACAGGTGTGCATAAATTAATGTGAAAGCTATATTTGTGTACTATGGCAGTTGTATATCTCATGTCATATAGTCGTTTAGACACTGACATCCATATGAACAGTGTAATGCAACTGTGAAACAGTTATACTGAGACAGTAGTCTGGAAAGGTTGACATATGTTGCTGTCCAGGCCGAGGCCTTCAAGTAGTACAATAGTAATAACAGACTGGCCCACAGCATACCAGACAATCAGCAGTATGTAATGCAGATGTCTAGGTCAGCAGCCTCTATCTACACTCTGTACACAATCACTAGGGGGTACAGACCCCAGATGACACAATGGGATGTATCTGTTACATAACAAAGCATAACAGACAACATCACAATCAAACTGACAAACAGAACATTCCGTATGGCAGGAGGTAGTAGGCCTGCATTTATCCATGGTGGATTGTATGGTAATGTACTGCCAGATACCTTAAGGCAGCTTACCCCAGATACCCACACATGTTGTAACAAACTAAGGTTAGGCATGGTGCACCCCCCCCTACATTCACTACTACTGGGCCATATACCACGGTTACGTACACTGGCCTCTGCAGTGCATTAGGGCACACATGTATTGTGTAGGTGAAGCCCACACATATATGGCCCCAACCCCCCAGTATGTGTGGGGGACACAACAGCAGTGGAAAGATGGCAGGAAGGACAGCATGACATACACACAGCCCACTACATAATAACCCCTAACAGCATGTTACATGTGCAAAGCCTGGTATGTAGGTGGAGGACAGAGGCTAGAACACAGGCACATATGTGTAAAACTGTTGTCATACAGTAAGCAAGATATGCATATTTGTAAATATCTATATGGATATATGTATACTTATATACATATATGTTTGCATACATCCTGCACATGGTGTGGAGCCCTAATAGTCCCAACCTCTCAGTGCAAGGGGATGTCATGTATGTATTGCAGGTATATTTGTAGACTATTGCTACTGTAATAGGGATTGTCTTCACAGAAATGGTGTGTGTGTGGGAGGCCACATATACTTTTAACAACTGCACCATTGGCTACTGACAGACATTCTAAGGTCATCATAGTGCAGTACTACTGCTAGTACAGTAACGCCCCTGTGGACTACAGCTGTGATATGGCCAATATATGTGTACAGTCTTAACCACGCTGGTCAGTCCAGGGGTATACACAGAACCCCTTCATGCAATACATGTGGACCAGGCCTGTCAATGTGGATATTAACAGCCATGTAGATGGGTATAACACGTAATTATTAGTATACATTTGCTCCCATAGGTTATGGATTCATACAGCACTGTCTGTCCTGACACATAATAACCACTGGTACAGAGGTGCCATGGCCCCATACTACCCACTAGTTAGTGACATACATCTGAACAGCATCCCACCGCTTTGTCTGACATACATAACTGTCATGGTGGCTCGGCAGAAGTACATCTGGCAAGTATCTGGACATGACATCTCACTGGAAAAGTACAGTAAGCTGCTAGGCATGTAACAAAGCACAGTGAAAACTACAGGCAGACTGACTCAACACTGGGCTACATCTCCCATGTGGGAATATATATGTACCTGCATAGACAGCAGGCTCTACAGGCATGTCACATCACAGAGTAACAGACACCTGTGTGAAAGTGCATAACCACAACCAATGTGAACACAGCCACTGCCACATATGGTAAGCTAGCATACTATTACAGTATATGGACTATCTGATCTACACCATCCTCATATGAGCCACACAATAACCCTACATATACCTGGCCACTAGACAGTGTGGTCCAATGCCTGTCTGTGGTATGGGACATGTGTGTGTTCACCCCTACAAACAAATAAGCTGGTAGGGTGACATACAGTGGAGCAGCATGTAACTTCAGACAGAACAGGACCAAGAACAATGACATCTACCACAGTCTCCACACAGGCCTAGGTACATATTCACTCTATACACACACTGTCGACAATTACCAGACTTACACTTACCTCAGTACTGTACACACAACCACAGAATGCCCAGGCTATGTCCTCAAATATAACCCCTACTATACATAACATGTGTAGCAGTCTGATATCTCACTGGCTTGTTATTAGATATGCTGTCACTGAATATGGTGTACAGAACATATGCACCCCCTACTGCATGACATATGTACAAAGGTTGACAGAGTTGTTGCTGGAGGCACAAACACAGGGCCAATATTGACATGTCACTGTGATGCCCTCATACATTTACTGTCGTAACAGGGTTTGTTGCACCATATGTCCTATGAGGGATATGAAGTCAGTAACTCTCGGCTGTCACCATCTACTGACTGCAATCCTCACACTACCTTCTGCAGTTGAGAGATAGGTGCTCTGTGGGTAACACAAGGAACACAAGGCACCACACACTCCCAGTCTACAGATGACCCTACAGATGGGGATTCCCCATAAACATAGCACTGACATGACAAGTATTAAAACATGTAGGACAGCCATATCCACACACACCCTGTTAAACCAATATTACCCAACTACAGTATTGCAGCACTTACAGTCTGTAGTCAAGACAGGCACATCCCCCTCCTGTGTGTTGGCCTGTTTCCACAGTGTATGTTGTCAGAGGTATGTCCCCAATCCATCTGTGATGCTATTTCCCAAACAACAGATCTAGTTCCTGCTCACAGTGAATGAAATGGCCCAACACCAACATGATGCTGCTAGAAATTGGGGTGGTTTCCATGCAATTGTCTATGGGAATGTTACCACAGCTGTTCCACATGCAATGAAGTAGAGGAGGGTTGTAATTCATGCAAAGGCCATCAGCTGATTATGAGCATCACTGACAATACACATATTGCTGCCTAAGCAAAGCAGGTGTAAGTCTCCACATCCACCAGAAAGGGTGTGAGAGAAGCAGACAGAGGCAAAGATAAGTCAGGGTGGGTTGGGTGAGTAAAAGATAAGCATGTTTGTGTCACACAGCTACCATTCCAGAGTATTGATCCCCTGACTGACTATGTACTGATGTCACATCTGTCATCCCTGCATGGTGGATATTGTGATATATACTAGGGGCACCATATAAGAGATTTGCAAAACCCACTCAACATTGAGTTCAGTTGTTACAAACTCACAACCACCTCCACATAGGACACAAATGACAAATATCAAGACACACACTCACACACACACACGCACATGCACACACACACATACACACACACACACACTCACACACACACACGCACATGCACACACACACATACACACCTGTCACATCTGGGATTAGACCTCTACCTAACTAGTTATTACACTACAACACTACACCATTATAGAACGCGCCACAGAGATTACTGGAGTACTCTTTCTCCAAAGGTTTATTTCACAGTGAGTGACATCAGCAGGAGTGCCAAAGTAGGGCAAATATGTTGTAGTGAGTGTGACTAGCCAAACCTGCATTGCTCCCTACACAGGCATAGGAACAGACACAAAAGCATCCACAACTACCATGTGTGAGAATAGAACTCCTACCAGAGTTTTATATCATACTGCAGCGTTACACTGTTATAGCACACACCACAAAGATTGCTGTAGTACTCTTTCCCCAAAGGTGTACTTCACAGTGAGTGACATCAGCAGGATTGCCAAAGTAGAGCATTTGAATTGTATTGAATGTGACTAACCTATATTGCCCTAAGTAGTCTGTATGCATTAACCACTGTTCTGGCCAGAACAAAAATAACCTGCTTTTGCAGGTCATGAACCCAGGACACCATACACTACAGTCACAGTAGCTAACCACTAAGCCATCACACCCATACACAAGACTGAGGTTTCACCAAAGTGATCCCACCATAGGCTAATCAAACCAAACATGTGAAAGGAATGCATATACAGTTGTCCGTAAAATACCTCTCCAAAGCCAACGTCATGCTACTCAAGGCAGAAGTGACAATGTGTGTGACACCCATGGAGTCAGGAGCTGACAGTTCAACTGATGAATCATGCACTAAGGCACTGTATGAGCACATCCACTTGTGCATGATTCCTGACATCCCACATACAGCCATGATGCTCTCCTCCCAAATAAGCAAGACAGTCTGGAGGTCTCCTGCCATAAACAGAGTATACAACAGAAAGTAGGGTCTGTTGAAGGAAAACAGATAATCCAAGGATGCAAACAACTCCATTACCAGCCCCAGTAGGAAGTTGAGATCCCTCATGGAATCCTCCAAAGCTGGTTATGTAACTAAAATTGCCAGAGATTCCACAGACAACCACATGGCATTCTATAGTTATGTCCAGAATCTAACTGGCAATGCTCAAAAGTGCTCTGGGCTAAAATAAAATGGCATTACATACACTGCTTCCATGGAATTTGCCAATATCCTGGCAGATTGATTTAGTGCCACATTCAACCCCTTCTCACCTCCAAAAGGACCCATGTTAATACAAAATGAGTTCCAATGCCCAGTAATCATGGCCACACAGGTAGAAACCACACTATCCACAGCTAAGAATACAGCATCCATGGGACCAGATGACATCCTGGGCTGTGTAGTACATGAACTACAAACTGAAATGGCAATTCACCTAACTGTCATGTGTAATCATAGCTTCAGATCAAGCCTGGTACCCACTGAGTGGTGCACAGCTGCAGTTATCCCACTACACAAGGGGGGACCCACATTGGATCCCAAGAACTTCTGTCACATCTGTCTGACGAGCTTGATCTGCATGGCCATGGAATGCATTATCATGGAATATTTGAATGAAGACATTGGCAACCCACAAACACTGGACCCCAGACATACTGGGCTCATGGAGGGCCAGTCTTCTCTCCTGAACCTGATTGACTGCATTGACTCAGTCTTCATAGCTGTTGAAGAGGGTAAGGTGGTCCACAAAGTCTATGTGGACCTCACCAAGCCCTTCAACATCATCCCTCAGTATGGAAACATAGATTAACATACTAATCTGGCCATACATCCCTATGCAACTCAATGGCTTGCCACATGGTTTACTGACAGAACCCAAACTGTAGTTGTAACTGACTCCAAATCCAGCTCCAGACAGGTGACAAGTGGAGTACCTCAGGGTTCAGTCCTGCGACCATTGTTGTTTGGCATCTACATCTCTGAAGTGCAGGCCAATAGTATGGCACTCTGGGTCACAAAGGTAACAGATGACATCAAAATGCGACTCATTATGAGCCTGACTGTACTGCATGATATGTTACTGATACCAGCCTGACATCATACAGGTGGCATGGAGTACTGTTAACATCTTATGCCCTTGTTGTGTAAGGTCCTGGTTATGGGATCTGCAACAGTTGGTAGTGTATTGCAGAGCAGACGTGTTTGGCTGTGGGGGGGGATTCCTATTCATGCATGATGTATGTTGTTCGTGCCTGTCAATCCCCTTAATAGTGCATGTGGACATATATGTTTCTGCTATGTTCCCACTTTATCTACAGATGTATGTATATATATATATATATATATATATATATATATATATATATATATATATATATATATATATATATATCAGCAAGCAGGAAATGGCAACAGTCAGCAACACAGCTTTCATATATAATGGGCTAAATCCCAACGTATCATTTCAACCAAAAAAGCATCACAATCCAGATGTATGAGAAACTCCATTTAATAAAAAGAATAAAAACCGGTAAGCGCTTTCACCACACAAAATATGGCTTCCTCAGACCGTCATAAACATACATTGCTCTCATAAAACATATATTTATAGAATAAAACTTAATTAAAAGATTTCAAACTTACCAATCCCATTGCAATACTTTGAACAGAATACCAAACCCACTAGTACATGATGACATCACTAACATGCCACTACTTAAAGCAACATACAAATCGTGGGTAGAAAATGCAACAAAAACATTAACATAGGGATATAGTAACAGGCATCCACTAACTCTCTATCTGGGGAGATGCCTCTTATTAAGGACAGGCTTAATGGACACTATACTGTTCAATCTGGAGCCTCTATCAGCTTCCATTCTAAGTATCCACTTAAGTTCGGCCTCTTCAATTACATTCTCTACATCACCCATTCACACCCCCACATCCTTAACCTCTTGTACTCTAAACTTAAATTCATATATCCTCTGACTCTCAGTCACATACTTAGCCAAAGCATTAGAGGTACTATGCACCCATATACTATATTGATGTTCCCTCATACGATCTCTAAGCATACAATTTGTCTTCCCCACATAAAACTTCTCACAACAATCACAATGCATTAAATAGACCAGATGCTTAGTGTTGCAACTCGCCCTCACCTTGAACTTAAGAACCTTATTGGTATCTGGATGTACAAAACTATCACAAGAGTCCACCCACTTACAAACACTACATGAACCACAGGGAAAGGTGGCATACTCACCCCGACCCTCACCAAATGTTCTATCAGGATAACATAACATCGTCTTCAATGAACTACAATTTCTATACCCAAACCTAGGTATTTCACCCACCACCTTACTGATGTCATCCGTCAGTAGAATCGACCAGTTTTCCTGAAACACCCTCCTTATCATATAAACATCACTGGTGTATTCCATACGGACCTTGACCACATCATCATAACTACGTCTCCTCTCCATCACCTCCAATACCCCACCATCAACTGATGCTGAAAAGTAGGGTCTAGCCCATCCTGCTCTTAATCCATCAACCTCAGTTAATATAGGATCAACCTCACCATCCTTATATCCTCTCATACAGAGGTCCTGTCTAAGCTTGTTTCGTGCTCCATAATACTCATCATCCATATTGTAGAGCCGGGACACCCTCATACCCTGTCCCTTAACAATGCTATCAAATATCTTCCTAGGGTGCATACTATTATGATGAAGTAATGAGTTCCTAGAACACTTTTTCTTATAGAGGGAAGTAGTTAAACTAGTATCTGGCATTTTATTAACCATAACATCCAAAATATCTATCGAGGTTTTCGCCCATTTACATGTAATCCTCAAAAAAGTGATCATCTGATGTAATACATCGACAAACCTCTCCAGATCTTCCACTGTTCCTCCCCAAACCATAAAGGCATCATTTACAAAACGATGACAGAATAACACATTTCTAACATACAGTTCTAAGCCAAAAACCTCCTCTATCTCCCATTGTGCTAATACAGAGTTAGCAAAACTGTTAGCACAGCAGGTGCCCATCGCTACTCCATGTATTTGTCTATAATAGCTGTTATTAAACACAAACACATTGTTCTCAAGGATAGTGTCCATAATCTCACAGACTAAGCCAATAAGCCTCTGATCATAATCACTTTGTTGGCTTAGATATCTACGTAGATATTCAATGCTTTTTGAGTTAGGGATCACAGTCAAAAGGGATACCACATCAAGGGTGACCAACAGATATTCCCTGGACCCCTCAAAACCCTCTGCAAACATATAAAACTCCTGCAAGAACTGTTTTGTGTCCCTAAGCACCACCCTGGATCTATCCAACACTGGTCTCACATGCTTCTCAACAAAAATGGAGAAGGGCTCAGTTGCCCATCCCCTACCCGCTGCAGTGGGTCTAAATGGAGGTATACGTGCATCCTTATGTATCTTGGGCATCACTTGAAACAGTGGTATCACCGGAGACTCCACTGTGAGGAAAATCATAAGTTCGAAAGTAATGGAATATCTAGTAAATAAATCGGAACTTAATCGGTCTCAAAAGACCTTATATATACCTATAATCTATGCTCTCATAAACCCCCTATCATGGAGCATATCATTCAGCGAACTGAAATAAAAGTCCCTATCTATCACAACAATCATTCCCCCTTGTCAGCTGGATGTATTAGTATGGCTGTATCATTTCTCAATACTTCTAGTGCCCTCTCCCCATCTTTATTCAAATTATAACACTTTTTTTACTTTACTCAAATCATTAAACATATCATGCAAATCTCTCTCACAGACTTTACCAAAGGCTTCAACAATTGGGTGATTCATGGGCACAAAATTACTCAATTTATATATATATATATATATATATATATATATATATATATATATATATATATATATATGGCTGTATATATGTACACATTTGGATATAGGCATATATATCTATAGAAGTAGGTATTTGCATATGTACATGTTTATATATATATATATATATATATATATATATATATATATATATATATATATATATATATATATATATATATATTTATATATATATATATATATATATATATATATATATATATATATATATATATATATATATATATATCTATATATATATATATATATATATATATATATATTAATATGTTGTATCCATTTAGACATTAATATATTTTCACACACACACATACATGTTGGAATACATTCTCTACTGTTCAGTGACTAGGCTGAATGATATGCATGTGAATACAGCAGGGTTATGTGTATCTGAGTTGGCTTAGAGGTAAATCACTTTGGCTATGGTGTACATGGTCCTGGGTTTGAGCCTAGCAGAGGTTGTTTATTTTGTTGCTAGGCAGTACAAAGGCCGATGGATATAGAGTAATTAAGGCACGTTAAATCAGTTGTAAGCAAGTTTGCACGGAAGTAAGTAGTGCTAACCTCTGGTTACGTTTTCATACACTCAGTTAGCTTCTAAATTGCTTAACCTATGTAGGCAATGCTTAGCTCCATGCAAACCCATGAAAATCTGCTTACAACTGCTTTAAAGTGCCTTAATCACTCTGTATCAAACAGGCTGTGTTCTGGCCAGCAACAAAATAAACAGCTCTTGCAAGGCTCACACCAAGGACCCTGCACACCCTAGACAAAGTAATATACCACTAAGCCATGACAGATACACAGCAATTCAATGTTGTCAGAAACATATCATCCAGTCTTGTCATGCAACAGCACAGAGAATGTATACCAACACCTAGATGTCTGTGTGTGTAACTATATTAAAATCCGAACAGATAACAACATATCTATATATATATATATATATATATATATATATACACACACACACACACACACACACACACACACACACACACACACACACACACACACACACACACATTTTGTTCTTCTAACTCTATATACATATATATCATTATATATGCACATATATACATGCATATGCCTAATTTGACGCATATATGTGTCTACCCCTATATGTCTACATATACACAGCACATTACATATGTGTATGCAGATATATCTATGTAGGTATATACGGACATAGTTATATATGTGTTAGCAGATATATATATCTATATAGGTATATATGGCCATACATATGCAGATAGCAATGGCATATTAACAAATACATATATGTCCACATGCACCGTTAATGGGGTTGAGAGTCCACACACACTATATGAGTTATACAAATAGGCATCCCCCCACACCCAACCACATGCGCCCTGCAATACACTACCAAGTACAGTCTTCCTCCCACAGGACATGTAATATGTGGAAGCCATCAACATCCCCAGGTTAAAGATACACAGACACAGATATGCATACACACACACACACACACACACACACACACACACACACACACACACACACACACACACACACACACACACACACACACACACACACACACACACACACACACACACACACACACACACACATATATATATATATATATATAGTCATGTGACTACACATACACATGCAGATATATGTATAGACATGTGACTACACATACACATACACATACAGATATATGTATAGACATGTGACTACACATACACATACACATACAGATATATGTACAGTAAGATACATATGTAGGAGGTGCACACGATATGGAAGAGCCACTATGCCTACAGTTAACACCTGAACAACTGGACACTGTATGGGCCACCAATACAAATGTCAAGCGTTGCCTGCAACATATACCCATAGAAAGGTCATAGGAAAGACACCACACACAGGTTTGCAGAAATGGGAATCCATTAATTGTGTACTATAACAGTTCTATATGCTATGTCATATAGTTGTTCAGATACTGAAAACCATATAAACAGAGTACTGCAACTGTGAAACAGTTACACTAATACAGTAGTCTGGAAAGGTTCACAACTGTTGCTGTCCAGGCCAAGCCCTTCAAATTGTACAATAGTGGAGACAGACTGTGCCACAGGATACCAAACAATCAACAGTATGTACTGCAGTTGTGTAGTTCAGCAGCCTCTATCCACTTTCTGTACAAACTTAGTAGGAGGTAAAGACATATTGTGGTCAAATGGGTTGTAACTGGTACATAACAAGGCATACCTGACACACACTGACAAACAGAACAGTCTAAATGGCAGGGGGCAGTAAGCTTGCAGTAGCCCAAGTAATGTAAGTTATGTCAGTATAACTGAAGTATACAGTAGTGTACATCCAGCTACCTTGTGGCAGCTCACCCTTGATGCCCCCACATTTTGTAACAGCCTAGGTCATTTATGGTGCTCCCCACCAAGACTCAATAATACAGGCCCATATACCACTGTTACATACACTGGCATCTGGAGTGCATAAGGGCACACATATATTGTGTGGGTGATGCCCACACATATATGTCCCCAGTCCCACTGTATATGTGGGGGATATGTGGGGGATACAACAGCAGTGGACTAATGGCAGCAATGGCAGTGTAATATACTCACAGCCCACTACAGAACAACCCCCAACAGTATGACATAGGTGCAAAAGCTTGGTATGTGGATGGAGGACAGAGGTTGGAACACAGGCACATATGTGGAACACTGTTGCCATACATCAAGCAAGGTGTTGGTGTTACAAGATAGTCTGCAACATACCCTTAGTCAGGGAATTGAGGTTAAAAACAGAAATGGATGTAGCCATGTACTGATAGCATGCAACACAAATACTGCCAGTGTAATATTTGACACAGGACCTGTGTGGTGGTAGGGAAACACATGATAGGCATACCTCTGTCTAGCAAGAGGATAGGCCCACAATAGTGAGCTATGCAGACAGACTGCATTCCAAGGTACACTAGTATGTACACACACACACCCTGTAACACCAGTACTATGCACAGCATTACACAACACTACTCACAGTCTGTCTGTAGTTCCTGATCCTCCTACAGATATGTGGCCACTCTGAGTATGCAGGTTCTCCTGTGAGAGGTATTGCTACCTGCTGTCTATAACACTGATGCCCACACACAAGAAGGATGTCCATCACACAGGAAATGTAAAGGGACCATGCCCACATACTGTTAGGATATATAGTGGGTGGTTGCCATGACAGTGGTAATTGAAAGTAGTACGCATGTGTAATCATATATATATATGGCTATCTGGATAAGTATATGTACATATATTTCCACCATATGTCCTGGACATGGGGTGTAGCCCTACCCCTAGCCCCTATAGTCCCACAGTCATAGTTCAAGGGGATGTCAGGTATGTATAGCAGGTATAGTACTAGACTATTGACACTGTCATTGGGATTGTCTTCACAGACATGGTGTGTGTGGAAGGTGACATCTGCTTATAACAGGTGTGCCATTGGCTACTGACAGACATCCTAAGGAAATCATTGTAAAGTACCGCCGCTAACATGTTTTTCTCCTGTGGAGTGCAGCAGAGATATTGGCCAATATATGTGGAATTCTGGACACACCCTGTACAGTCCAGAGGTATACACATAATCCCTTAGCGCACAACATGTGTACCAGGCCTGACAGTATGGAGGTAGACAGCCATGTAGATGGGTATAACACATAACGACTGGTATACATTTGCCACCATCAGTTTTGGATTCGCACACTCCTGTCTGGCCTGACACATAATGACTGCTGGTACAAAGGTGACATGGCCACATATTACCCACTAGATATTGACATACATCTGTACAGCATCTCACTGCTCTGTCTGACATACATTACTCTTATGGGAGGCCTGGCATCAGTATATCTGGCAAGTACCTGCACATGACATCTCAATGGGTAAGTATACTAAGCTGCTAGGCATGTAACAATGCACTGTGCAGGCTACAGGCAGACTGGCTCAACACTGGCCTACATCCCGTATGGGGAATGCACATGTACCTGCACATATAGCAGGCTCAATGACCATGTCACAGCTCAGGGTGAGATACACCTGTGTGACAGTGCATAACCACAACCAATGTGAACACAGCCACAGCCACATATGGTAAGCTTGCATAATATTACAGTATATGGACTATCTGTTCTACACCATCCTCATAAGTGCCACTCACAGAATGACCCTACATATAATGGGCTGCTACACAGTTTGGATTGATGGCTGTCCATGGTATGGGACATGTGTGTGTATGACCCTACAAACATGCATGGCAAAATGGTGCCATGCTGTGGGGCAGCATGTAACATCAGATAGAAGGGGAGCTAGAACAATGACATCTTCCACAATCTGTACATAGGCTAAAGTAAATATTAAAAATTCCACAGATTGCTGTAAAGAGATAACCAGTGCGAGTTTTCAAATCAAATTTAATACAACACTACTGACCCAATAGAATTTTACGCAATAGAGAACAATCAATAGTCACTATAACCTTTCTGATATCTAATACTGCTGATGACTGTCTATATTTAAATAGTGTAGCTAAAAAATGGAGCCACATCCCACTGTCACTGGAATCCATTCCGAATATAAACTCTTTTAAAACACAACTAAAACCTTATCTTTCAAATCAATGGATCTGCTCCTATGTATTTGCAGGATAAAGGCCACTGCTGTCTTCAGCTTGCTGTATCATTAAACCATTTAACTTCAGTCAGAATCCTATGCCTAACAACCAGTCTTCACATACGTGAACAGTTTTACTAGGCTCTCCCAGCCATTTACATGGTTCTGTGACACTGCTTACCACCCACTTCTATATTTTTAGTATAAGCCTTATGATAGCCTTATAAAGTTGTCTCTGAACATGCTTAATACCCCACTTCTTAGCTACAATATTAGTATTTTCTGCCCTTCTTATTCCTTCCTTTACTTATAATTCTTTGAATTTCTAATCACTAATCACAAGTTCTATTACCTATTTGATAAACCAACCAATACACCCCATTCAAATTTTTAGTGTTCTACTAAATACATAAGTATCTTTTATACTGTAATAGTTTTCTTTATTTCATATGAGTGTAATCTAATTACCAAATATATACATAATGCGTATCACAAAATGTCCTTTTAAAGTGTTTGTAATATTTTGGATCTTTTCTCCATGGGCCACCACTGAAAGTTGTTTGTTTTTCTTTTTTGGTATGCAGTCTATGGTCCATGTTCTCTTATCTGGAGGATAGCAAAGCTGATATAGAAAATGGTTCTTCCACATAATTTGTTATCCCCTAGGCACCACCTAGAATTTATGCTTAACATAATTGCATTTCTTTTTAAGTGCATTCTGTAAGAGGCTCTCTCACATTCAACTGGGAAGGCTGAGTTTGAACCCTGGCCTTCAACCCTTGAGGTGGAAGCACCCAACCTGTGTTTATGAGATGGAGGGGCATAACACAGACATGAGAACATGTAAACTCCATATAGTCACATCGCCACAGTAGTCAGGAAATCCTTCTACGTGGCACACCTCATCACAAAAACTTTCTCATCCAGGAAAAAAGAGGTAATTGTTCCCCTCTACTCATCACTCATTAGATCCAATGCCCTTTTTGGTATGTACCTCACAAGACAACTACAACAACTGGAAAGGCCTCAAAAATACCTCAGAAAGAGGGTTACCAGCCTCAAACAGATGCCCTACGCAGACCGTCTTAAAAAACTCAAGCTTCACTCTGTCGCATATTGCCTACTCAGAGGCGATCTCTGTCTAACATACAAAGCTATGTCAAACTCAGAGCTGTTGGACATGCTCCACTTAAAGAAATCCCAATCCCTCCAAGCTACAGGCTCTAGGGACCTAAACCTTGTCACCACAATAAACAGAACATGCTGCAGGGATAGATTCCTGTCCCAGAGACTTCCCATACTCTGGAACAAACTACCTATCTATATCAAACAAAGCTCCTCATTAACACTCTTCAAGAAAAATCTTGATGATTGGATTGGAGATAGAAAATTCACCCCAGGGATCACTTCTGTGTCTCTGCTTGACAATGGCACAGGAAAATAATTTTCTTGTGTGGCAAAAGCCAGGGTACCATTTGGCTAGGCTTATATAGGCCCTAGGGCCAATAGCCTAGTACCTACCTATGAACCTATGAACCTATGGTCAAGATTTACGTGTGAGTGATTTAAGAGTGTGAGACAAAGATCTTAACCATTATGCCACCATATCTTATATAATATTTAATATACATAACATAAAATGATCTGTACTCATTTTAGCAGACCTATCTACAATCATAGTACATATTATAAATGTTTGTTTGTATCTTTCGGCTTTTCCCAGTTAGGGGTCGCCACAGCGAAACTCTGGTCCGCTAATGATTGGCAGTTGATTTTTACGTACTGGCTTGCCAGGCCTAACGCACAACCTTCAACAAAGGTACGTCCATTCACGCACATCTCCATGCAGAAGACGCTCTAGCTGAGAATCGAACCGGACAGCGTCTTACTGCGAGGCACATACATATAAATATAGTATTAAATATCAACATGCTTTGTGTTCACTTAGCATACATTTCTACAATAAAATAAAGTACTGTAAAAAAACTTAATCTGCAGTTACATGCAAGAAAAATTATATGTATATTTTATATATATATATATATATATATATATATATATATATATATATATATATATATATAAAGAGAGAGAGAGATATTAAACTTGAAAAAAATCAGTTGATTATCTCTCTCAATTTTTTTATTAACATTTTGGGGTGAATTTTTTTATCAATTTATCGGAAAGACAACAAAGGTGCTGTTTACTAGGGTCTAGTGCCTTGGGCTAGAATTCCAATGGCATAAGCACTACTTTTTCACTATTTGAATTGATTTGTTATAGGTATCTGACTGCACTAAAACCTGATCAGAAAATGAAGATCACATAAATGTGTTTTTAGTCTCCTACAGGAAACCATCACTCGGCAAGACATCTTGTAAGAACTATTTACAGTATCTAATTAAACATTTAGACTGCAGTAATATGATTTTTAGTGAAGAGCTGGATTACCCAAAGATAAATTGGGGTAATTATGCCAGAACTCCAGGCTTCTGATTATGAATTTTTGGATATCATTCTAGGTCATGGTTTGTCACAGTTAATAAGAACACCAACCAGCAGCAGCAATATTTTGGACATGCTTTTCACTAATTGCCCTGAAAAGTTAATTATGTTGAAATACATATGCCTCTTAGAACATCAGATCATAACTTATTGATTTTGTAGTTAATTATACAAATATGAAGTCATCTATGTCTTATAAAATGTATAATTTCAGTCTAATGAACTATGATGAGATTATTAGTAATTTGACTGTGTATGACCAAACTATTTGTAATGACCATGCAAGCATGCTGGAAATCATGACTGTGAAAAAAAGGAATGGCTTTGAAGCAGAGTGCATGGTAAAGTGATTTCAGAGCCTTTTGCAAAATATTGGTTATGTTTCATGCATCTATAAATCAGAAAATCTTACCTTTATCTGGCAGTTGGTCCAGAGGATTAAGGCTGTGAGTTGTAGTTCCTGTAGTTAAGGGTTTAATATTCTCAGCCCTCATTTGCTTACTGTGTGACTGTGAGAAAGTGACTCCATCAGATAATGTTCCTGGATTGCCCCTGAAAAAGACTCTGGGCCTGCCTAGTTAACAAATGGGTATTGGTATTAATCTATGAAATATAAACATCCAGATCTTTACTGTGTGCTACTCAGAATTATTCACACCAGAAGCAGATCAGAAAATCCACATCATATAAACATACCAGAGCTTATTTTAATATCAAAGATATACAACTTAATTTTGAAGATGTCGCAAAGTATGGACTGTATGATGACTGAGCTGAAATGTACAGTGAAGGCACCAAGCACTATTAAACCCTTTCTGGTAGTTATGTTTTCAGATAACAGTATTGTTGTATAATGAATCTACAGTAAAAATAAAGAAAGTAGCATTCATGATGGTGCTTTAGAAAGGTTTTCTGTGTTTTTGTGTGTGTGTGTGTGTGTGTGTGTGTGTGTGTGTGTGTGTGTGTGTGTGTGTGTGTGTGTGTGTGTGTGTGTGTGTGTGTGTTCTGCCTGTATCTGGGTGTGTACATGCCCCTGGATTCAGTACTGTCAATATATACTCATTTTTTAAGAGTGTTATATCTTTATTAGCATATCTATAGAATACTGAGAGACCAATGGAGTTTATTTTTTCTTTATATGCCACCATTCTAATAAAATGTAATACATGTTTCTGTTTTGGAAAACAAAGAGCTTATAAGGCTTTTTAGCAAAGACACTTAAATGTAGATGACCTTATCTGAAATGAAGAAATAAAGTCTGCCACAACTGATTCTGTGCTCCCTGATACAATCATGTGTCTCATCTTCAGTAATCTGAATCACTTATGTTCTGTTTATGGGTTATATGGCTTGCAGCAATATTTCAGTACTATAAGACTGATTATTCTTAAATAGTCTTTTAAAATTTTGTTCAGTCTATTTTTATTATACTGCCTCGTCTGTCTTTCAAATAAAACTAACATTTCTTTTTGTTTATGTCTGTCCTGAATCTCACAGACACAGTGTGAGTTGTCTATTGGTGATGCACTGTTCCAAAACTTAATATAACATGAAAAAGTAAATCTGATCATTTTTGTTTGGAGGCAATTACCAGTTTCATTTGGAGCCATTTTGAGTCTATGAAATTAAGGGCACTTCCACTGCCAGATACTCAGTCTGAGGAACAGATGTTTGCTGACTAACCCTTACACACCGAAGAAGAAAAATATATCCTTGAAGAAGTAACTGTGTGAAAAATACATGTATATCCACAGTGCAATATCACAGGTGCTGGTTTTCTTTGCATGTGACTCTTGCTGACCATCCTTTACTTTGCACATGCTCCTTTTGCCCCATTAAAAGTACCCACATTTCAGTGTTGGCCTACATGTTTGATTTTCATTTTTATATCTCTACAGACATCAAGTTGTGAATGTTTCATTATAATAATTATGAATAATTTGATGTGGTTTCTTTTAGATGGGTGAACTGGATGGATTCAGTGACAAGCACCTGGGAATATATCAGAAAAAGATATTAGAGCACAACTTAAATGGAAAGGCCTTGGTGTATACTCATGACATGGATATAAAAGAAGCTCTTGAAATGACTCTGGGAGACTGGACCACATTCAGAATATATTTTCCTGCAGTAGAAGCTCTTCCCAGTATCAATGAAAATAGTAGAAAGCATTAAAAAAATGTCTGAGGCTCTCAACATTCAGAAGATGAAGAGGAGCAGGTATGCACCTCATGCAGGCAGCATTGTTTGGGACCAAAAGAGAAATCCACACCTCAGTAACACACCTGGAGATCAGCAGTAACCTACCTGGTGCTTCTTCCTTACATCGCATTAAATTAAATTCAACATAAAAGATTAATTTGCAAATTAAAATGGTTATTCAAAAGTGAAGTAATCACCCAAAAGCAGTAAATACTATGGAAATTCTTTCTGATCTAACTAAATTCTAAACTCTGCATACAATTTGTTAAAAATTGTGTGGGATAGATTATGCTACAATTCCTAGTTGGTTTTAATTTAGTGACAATTAGACATGATATAAAAATTATTTTGCATGTTGTTAATTTTCCTAGAAAAGTAGCATGCCTTTGCTAACTCACAAATGTATTAGCATCTGATCAATGATAATTCCTATGTACTCACTGACTGTATAATATATCAATGATAATTCCTATGTACTCACTGACTGTATAATATATCAATAATAATTCCTATGTACTCACTGACTGTATAATATATCAATGATAATTCCTATGTACTCACTGACTGTATAATATATCACTGCTAATTCCTATGTACTCACTGACTGCATAATATATCACTGCTAATTCCTATATACTGACTGACTGTGTAATATATCAATGATACTTCCTATGTACTCACTGACTGTATAATATATATTATGTCTCATTCATTTTCTGCTGATTGACGTATGCATTGATCTGTCTATGTTTAATCTGTCTATGTTTACTCCATGTACTTCTTTAAAAATTCTGTAGAACATTTTATTTTTGAACAGTTGCATACATAGTGATCTCATATAAGGATACTGCTTCTCATTTTTATTATCCATGCCTCTCAAATTTTATTAATAAATGACTAGTTTTCATTCTATAAAGTAATGTATTGGGAAATGGTAGAGGTAGATCCCATCTGAAGGCACACCATGACTCATGTTAACCAATAAGCTTACCCCATGCAGAAAATAAATCAAACTGAGACTTCAAAATATATCAAAGATCCTAGAAGGGTTCATCTTCTGAAGTTATTTGACCCAACAATGTGTGTTAAATGCTTATAGTTACTGCTTCTTTCTTGAAAGCTATATGTGCAGATCGAGCACAAAAAAAAAAACAGTTAAGGACTACTTGAGATTTTCCAGCCACCTAGGTCTTAATGTTTCATTAGATGAATGCTTAAATAAAGCCTAGGCATCTGTTTTAATGAGCTGATCCCACATAAGGCATGTCATCTTAATACACCATTCCTGCTCTCAGATCTCTAGATTTCTCTACAAAAGGAAAGAGATCAATACACATATATTGTCAAAGAGCACCTACTGCAGTGACACAACTATGCAGACTAGATACAAAGGTATGCAATATACAAGTAATACATACCCAGTCTCCATCCTTTGATGTGCTCATTTCCATGGATTGAACCATATGGATTGAGATGCAACCATCCCACACACTACTCATTGTCATAATGTTTGTTAAGCTTAGAAAACTATTAGTAACTTCCATGGCTCTTGACCTTTCCAGGTAATTAATGCAGTCACACAGAATACTTCTTTTAGAATAAGCAGTGATCATTGTCAATCTGTCAATGAACACTTTATCTAATTCAGTCCTTTGCCCTTATGTCATGAAATCTAGCTTGAACTCAGTACATTACATGGGTGTCTGCATAATAATTCTGAAATACCAATGTTTGGTAGCCATGAAATGGTGCACAGTACTGAGCTGTTTTCGTACTTCTTGATGGCACTGGTTTGGAATTTGAAGGAGTGATTTTTCATTCTAATGAGGGATTTGGATACTAGATATAGGTTCATAGGTTCATAGGCAAGTACTAGGCTATCTGCCCAAGGACATTTATAAGCCTAGCCAGAATGTGTTGGCTTTCGCCACCCCCTTAGATTAGTTCCCTGTGCCTCTGTCCAACAGAGCCATTAGTTCCCTGCACCACTGTCCAGCAGAGCCACTGCAGTGATCCTCAGGGTAAATTTTCTGTTTCCCATTCACCCGTTAAGGTTTTTCTTGAAGAGTGTTAGTGAGGGGCTCTGCCTGATGTATATTGGAATCCTGTTCCAAAGCATGGGGAGTCTCTGGATATCAGGGGCTAGAGTAGATGAGCTAAAAGATTGTAATGATTATTGCATGGAGATGCAAAGGCTAGATGCTTAAAGTATTTTTAATTACATGTTCCGTCTGACCACTAAAGTACAAAGGTAATTATCATGTGACTACAGTGATTATTTCTTGCCCCCAAAGAGGCTATACAGTCTGTAGCTTCACTTTTTTTCCCAAGAGAGAAAGGGATTTTTTTTTGTCCCCTATGGCTAGTACAGCTGTAGCTGAGTCTTTACGTGCAGTAGATGCCTTCATAAACTGGGCTGTCACCAACGGCTGTAGCACACATTTGTTTAGATACCTCAAGATGCAGTCTTTTAAGGAGCAAAATGTATCCAATGGAGTAAAGTGGACACATGGTTCCCTGGAAATTACATATATGTGCCCTACCAAATGTACAATTTTAGTGCATTTTGCTGTAGGCCTTCTCTCAGTGTTTTCTTTTAAAGTACTTGAAAGAATAACATATTATCAACAGTTGTGAGTCTGGGACATTTTAAACTATTAAGTTCTTGCAGAACATTTTAGCATCAGAGAAAACATAAACACAAACAAGTTATTTCATGACTACTAAAGACAAGTAATTAAAGTAATAACAGTGAGCATTCTACTTTCATCTTGTACTCTCAGTGGCCTTTGTTGGTATGACAATAAAAATGTTGAGCTGGTAGTGAGGATTTGCTTTGTTTTGGTCATTGAGGTGTTGCTATGACAAGAGAGCTAAATAACTGCCAGAAATATATTATTATGTTTTGCGTCCTACTTAAAAATTCAGCAAAAATACAATATAAAAAGGGAGAACCATCCAGATGGTTCTCTACTAATGCTTCTCAGAACTGTTAGGCACACTGTAAAGCACTCTACAACAGATATATTTGGTGAATAACCTGTTATTGCCTGAGAAGCTTTAACTCTCTTCACTTACCTTGACATACATTGAAAGGTCATGATTGCTTTCTTAGAACTGGACATGCCTACTGCAGTATTTTAGGTTCAGAATAGCTGTCCTCAGCTTTCTACCAATTCACTAAGTCAGGTAAATCTGGTTAAAGTACATTTTCAGTAAAACTCGTTAGTGCACAGACACTCAGGTTAAAACAGTCCTCTCCAAAGCCAAAACCAGCATCAATGGGACCAGACTGTGTCCCAGGCTGCATCCTACACAAGCTCAAAAATGAACTAACCCCTCACCTAAACATACTGTTCAAACTCAGCCTATCCACAGGCTACATACCCATAGAGTGGCACACAGCAATGGTTATTCCGCTCCACAAAGGTGGAGCCACAACAGACCCGGGAACTATCACCGTATAAGCCTGATTATCTTGGTCTTCAAGGCTATGGAGTGTATCATCATGGAACTCATTAACAGAGACATTGGGAACCTCCAAACACTGGACCCTACCCAGTTCGGCTTTATTAAGGGCAGATCATGCCTCCTAAACCTGGTGAACTTCTTTGAGACAGTTACCAAGAACATAGAGGAGGGAAAGTTGGTACAAACAGCATACCTAGACCTCGCAAAGGCCTTCAACACCATTCCCCATTCTGGTATTATAGACAAGCTCACCAGCCTGAACAGAAACTTCTATGTCACAAAATGGGTTGCCAGTTAGCTCACGGACAGAACCCACATGGTGAGAGTTGCAGGAGCTAGGTCTGACTCTAAACTGGTTACAATTGGTATTCCCCAGGGCTCAGTCGTAGGACCCCTCCTGTTTGGCATATACTTCTCAGAGGTGCAGGCAAGCACAGGAGGGCTATGGCAGACCACGTTCACAGACAACTGCAAACTAGGGGCTATAATTGACTCTCTGGTTGACACAGACATCCTCCAAAAGGGTCTCACTGAGACAGATACCTGGTGTCAAAATCATGGCCTCAAGCTAAATGCCAAAAAGTGCATAGTCATCCCCTTTGGAAAAAAATAAAGTACACACAAACTACCACATAGGTGGTAGCCCCTAAATATGGAAAACGTAATAAGGGTTCTGGGGACCCAAGTAGATGGTAATCCCTCCTTTGATAATCACATTGCCAAGGTGGTTAGGAAATCCTTCTATGTGGCCCACCTAATCACAAAAGGGTTTGCATCCTGATCAAAAGAGGTCATTGTGCCTCTCTACTCATCACTCATCAGACCCATCATAGAGTACAATGCCCCATTTGGGATGTACCTTACAAGACACCTGCAACAGCTGGAAAGACCACAGAAGTATCTCACCAAGATCATCACTGGCCTCAAACAGATGCTCTATCCAGCTCGACTGAAGGAACTCCAGCTGTACTCAGTTCATACCGCCCACTCAGAGGTGATTTCTGCCTGACATACAAGGCCATGTCCAACCCAGAATTGATGGACATGCTCAACCTAAAGAAAACCTTATCCCCTCGAGCCACACGCTCTAGGGATCTAAACCTCACCACAACAATAAATAGGATGTGCTGGAGGGATAGATTCCTGTCCCAGAGACTTCCCATGCTTTGGAACAAGATTCCAGCCTACATTAGGCAGTGCTCCTTGCTAACACTCTTTGACGAGTGGATGGGAAACAGAAAGTTTATCCCGAGGATCACTTCAGTGGCTCTGCTGAACAGCAGCACAGGGAACTAATCTAAGGGGGTGGCGAAAGCCAACACATTCTGGCTAGGCTTATAAATGTCTTCGGGCAGATAGCGTAGTACCTACCTATGAACCTATGAAGGATGACTGACCAAAGGCCACATACAAAGATTTCTCTAAATAAGTGTTTGACTCAAAGCCAGTAAGTTAACAGGTTAAGCAATTTGTGGTGAAAGATGTAATCAAAGCTGTTGGGGTTGATAAAGCAAGTTCTGGTGAAATATGCAGTTCTAGTTGGTTGTGTAATTATCTTTATTTGTACAAAATTAAAACATTTGTTCAGTGATTTAACTAATCAGTTTTTCATTGTATAGAAATATTTACATCCTACACTCTAGCTGTTAATTATGGGTTCCTATTAGAACATTGGAAATGCAATTGTTCAAATCACTAAAGGTTGCCCTTTAATGGGCAAGCCCCCCTGTGCCCTCACACCCCCTGCTACTTAAATATACCAACTCCGAGATCATGCTACAGAGTGGGAAAGGGAAACCTTCCCTTTCCTGCTCTTAACTCCATTAAAGTGCGATCTCGGAGTTGGTATATTTAAGTAGGGGGTGTTGGGGTGCAGGGGGGCTTGCCCCCCTGTACACAGCAGTTACTTTTGTTTCTTTTGTTTTATTACATTTTCAAAGTTTTAGTACTTTGATCGTATGGTGTTGACCATATGGTATTCGAAGTACTGAAACTTTGATAATGTAATATGTAACCGTTAATTATAACCTGTGATATCTGAAAGTATGAGAATGTGTTTGCTAAAGCCTGAAAGTTATTTCTTTTTATAAATCATGTTCAGAAAAATAAATGCTTATATATCAGAATATGATATGTACAAAAAAAAAGCTGAAAAGCAGCATTCTAATGTTAGCCTGTATAGTAGTTGCAAATTCAAAACTGTAAGACGTGATGTGGATTTTATGTGCCATTTTATTACAGAAAGATGTTATTTTTTATATTTCTCTTTATGAATGTGTACAAAGACATTGTTATATATTTGTAATCATTCTAAGTAGGTCATTTGCTTAGCTCATTATTAGCTTTCTAATGATGCATTACAAAATACCTTTGTGTTTAACAATTTTGACATTTGCAAAAATATGTCCATTTTGAATATGATTTAATATTTCTAAACAGTGCCTGAAATAAAATAAACTATTTATATTAGAATGCAAAGATCTATGACATATTTGCTTGTTTTAATGCTGTGTGTCAAATGGTAACATTCTTTCAGTGATGGGTTGTATAGTTTTGATAAATATCATTTCCAGTAAAAAAGCAATCCTCATATTACTAACTACTGGAACAAATATTTATATCACTGGATGTGTGCTGGTTGATCACATCCTTTTAATGTCATTCTTACTAAAACCTTCTGCCTATTTGGGGCCATAGTTAAAAAGTTACTTCTAAGTCCATTAGTGTATTATTATTATTATTATTATTATTATTATTATTATTATTATTATTATTATTATTTCATCAAGTATGAAACTATCCTGGAGATTCAAGAAAGGGCCTAGCAAAAGGATTTCCTCCCATAATGTGGTATTTTGCAGTTCAGAGGTATGCTAGACTCGGTTACGGACAGACCTAATTATCGATTAATTTGCATGTCTCTGAATTACAGTTTACTACTGTGAAATGCAGATCAGTGCTGAACTACACTTTGCAGTACTTAACAGTTATGAGCACATTGTGTAATCCTCTCACATTCACTGCAACGTTACAGTGTTTTTATGGTACAGGAATAGTCTTCCCTGGTTCATAGTGCTTCCCTCAATCCCACATTGCAGAATAAAGTCATTAGTTTAGGGGTATGTGGAAGTATGTTAGCCACCCCAAGTGACACACACACACACACACACACACACACACACACACACACACACACACACACACACACACACACACACGCACACACACACACACACACACACACACACACACACACACACACACACACACACACACACACACACACACACAGCCCCCTACCCACCCAGTCATATACACACACAACCATTCACACACACACACACACACACACACACACACACACACACACACAAACACACCACTAAACTCCTTACGCTTTATCCCAGACAGACACCCATGCACACACACACACACACACACACACACACACACACACACACACACACACACACTCATACATACAGCCCTGCACACACCTCAACCCTCCTTTACTACTAAAATCCCGAGTACTTAACTCTTCTACAATGGCTGAACATGGCCTTTTGGCAGTGTTCACTACAGCATTGTGATACAGGTGGCCATGCTGATTTATATGTCTGGGTAACTTCATGAATGGCTCAACACATAGATGTTTTCCTGGAAGCTCTTCTGTGACAGAAAGCAAATGGCTGATTATTATATGCTTCTCCACCAGACTACCTCATTTGCTTGTAACACAGCTTTAGAGACAGACAGATGAGGTGCTCATTGTCCATCTTTGTGCTGAAGAATTGTGTTAGGGTTCTGTGTGAATTTAAAAAGGTTACTACTCCATGTACACAAAGGCATACACATCATGGTACCTTTATGAATTCAGCCCTATGTCATATTTTCCATACAGTTATACAAACAGTTATACAAACAATTATTTGTAACTTCTGGGCTATGCATGTTACACAGACTGTTTCATTGTTCACACTTAACAAATTCAGTTTGCAGATATATCCTGCTCCCTAATGCAGGATATTGCATTACCATAATAATGGTGATATGCAAATATTGTTACTTTTTATAGCTCTTAGTGGAAATGCTAATCAATATCTAAATCACTACATATTGTAGTGGTCCACTTTTGGTTTCATTTATTCAAGAAATATTTATTCAAGTTTTTACAAAATTGACCCACTTTACATTATTATGAAGCAATATGACTGGTATCTTCTTCAGCCTACCAAATAAGAGTGTGATATTCGCTTCAGTCCTGGTAATAGGTCTTTCTAACATGATGGACAAACCATTATCCATGTATTAATACAAATATTAAATATAATTAAATATAATTTTTATGATTGTTATGACAAAGATTCAGATCTCCATATGTGTTATGTCCTCCACTTTGTATTACTGTCATTTTTGCTGCCACCACCTGCTTTTACAGGGCAGTTTATACTGTTCTTCTAAATATAAAACTGGAGTATTAAAGCAAGGATAAAAAATATGACATATTTTCCATAACTTTTCAAAACAATCTTTAATAAGTCCTGAAATATAGTTTTCATACTGTTTTACTGTGGACACTTAAATCATGTCAACTTGCAAATGACCCCCATGCTCCCTAATGTTGTTATTCTGCAAATATTGTTAATATTGGCTACTACAAACAGAAGTATTAGTCACTGTCTGCAGCTCCATGCACTAAAATCTTTTTATTATGACCATTTTGTACTTCCAGGGACTCAAACTACTGAAAATACAAGTGTGAACCATACTATATATAGGAATGTATTTACAACAACTATAATGACTTAAATAAATCAGCAGATGTGCAATGGATGAAACTGCATCAAAAGTGTAAGACAAAAACCTTCAGTTATGCCTTTCATGTTGTCCCCAGCATTATTGTGTCCTGTAACTCTACCAAACAATTTCAGCAAACCAGAAATATGTGACAGATGAAAGTTCACTCCACATTGCTCATAGTAATGTGTTTAAACTAGTTTACTATAATAGTATATAGGCTGCAAAACTCACTTCCCCTGGTAGTCACCAAGTGTGTGAGTTCAAAGAATACAGGTGATGGATCAAATGCAGGTCATACTTTTAATAGCATTAAGACATATGCCACAGCTCCTCCAGAACACAGTGCAAAAACAGTGGGCATGTGTGACAGACCAAAACATGTCATAGAGGCTATATTAATGTATGTCCACTTATTTTTCTCAAGATAAAACAGACTGTCCAGCATCCTCGTGTACCCATAATATGCATGAGTACAGCAGACAGTAGACTGTGTTAAACAGATAAGCCAATGAAGCAAAATAACCAAGATATTATGTCCCTGAGAGAAGGAACAAAAAGACAAAAAAATAGAAAACATATCACATTTGCGATGCCACATAGCAGTAATTTAGGCTTACTCAGTTAAAAATTAAGAGGATATAATCAGTAGGAATAAGCTGTAGGCCATATATCTCCTTAAAATATGTTTGCATCAGCCAACATAGTTAACCATAAGAAGCTGCAGTCCGCTCTCAGGTAGGCTGCTTTTGAAAGGGTCAAGATGCACATATTCAAAAATAGTACAGTTGAATTTGTACTTAATTCCACAACAGGACATTTCAAAGTCACTGGCAACAATATTCTAATAAATAATAGTATTTTCTCTCAATATGTTCTCAGATATCTGTTTTAGTCCCTTTTCTTTTCTCCCTATTTATAAACAATCTATCCCCTGAGCTCCTGCATTTTGACTGCATTTTGCATAATGACAATGTTCTGATTACTAAAGCATGAAGATCATCGACCATCTTAAATAAAAAGCTATAGTCAAACTTCTGCTCTACATAGAATGGACTTACAAACAATAAGCTCACTATTATCACCCAAAACCTTGCAACAGTGTTATATGGGAACCTCACCGCATCTCTATCAAACACCCAAAAAGTGCTCCAGTCCCCAGGACCACAGGACAAAAGTAAATAGCAGGGCTACTTGACCCAGAGAGCGGCCACAGTGGTGCAGTGGTTAGCATTGCCACCTCACAGCAAGAGGTTCTCAGGTTCGATTCTCAGCTGGGGTGCCTTCTGTGTGGAGTCTGCATGTCCTCCCTGTGGTTGCATGCATTTCTTCCGGGTGCTCTGGTTTCCTTACACATCCCAAAGACATGCTGCAGGTGGATTGGACACTCTAAATTGGCCCTAGGCATGAGTGTGTGTGTGCCTTCTGTGGAAGGTTCGGCACTGGGCTGGCAACTCGACACTGTAAAACTCCACTGCCAGTCATGAGCAGACAGCTGATCCGCTGTGGCGACCACAAAAGCCAGAAGAAGTGGTATTTGACCCAGAATGATCTTATCATTCCCACACAGAGCTACTCAGAGACAAGGTCTGAGATTCAAAAACAGTCCCCTGGATTTACTAATCTTCCTTGAAGGACTAGTCTAGTCCTGCACGGAAACGGGCATTTAAGAGGAAGACGGCAACGCGCCATGCATATTAATGAAGGCGTGCTGCCTGAACTCCTAATGCTACATGGAGTGTGAACGAGTGCAGGGGGTGTGTCTGAGAGCAGAGCTCTCAGAATAAACACACCCCTGCAAAGTAGAACAGTAGAAAGTGTAAATAAATGAGCAAGACTGCTCATAGGTGACCTCATATCCCCACCAACAGTCCCCCATGTGTACAACAGCAACAGGACATAAAAATAAAAAGAAGAAACACCTTTATTTTTTTTTAAAACCCCAGCTAACCATAAGTGCGCAGGTTTGCTAATTGATTAGCTACTGTTAAAGCAGCTGAAAATGCTGAAGAGGATAACAAGGAATATATATGCAAATGAAGCAGCACAGCAATAGTGTAGTGATTAGAGCATCCACCTAACAAACTGACATTTCCAGTTCAAGTCCCACTGCAGCATATACCATTTTCCATGTGAAATCTGTATATGAACGTATTTTTTAAATCTTTTTGCTGTATAACCTACTAAATAACATTTAAATATGAATTGGAGTACTGCACTAAATGCACATGTAAAGTGTCAGTGTCATAATGAATAAGGCACCAGTAAGCAGGTTTAAGTACAAATAAGCAGTAGTAAGCGTATATAAGAACTAGTAAGTGTATTTAAGTGTGTTTGCACAGGGGTAAACATTGCCTGCACAGATTAAGCAAAGTAGAAGCTGAGTGTAAGAAACTGTAACCGGAGGTTAGCACTGCTTACCATCGTGCAAACCTGCACAAACCCACTTAACACCTGCTCAAAAGTACCTTAATCACATTGTATCCAATGGCCCTTGTTCTGCCTAGCATCAAGATAAACATTCTCTGCTAGGATGAAACCAAGGATCCCGCACACCATAGCCAAAGTGATGTACCACTAAGCCATCTCAGATATATGTATCCTTGATGTATTCACAAACATATCATCCAGCCCAGTCATTCAGCAGTACAGAGAATGTATTCCAACATGTAGATGTATGTGTGTGAGTAAATCTATTAATGTCTAAACAGGTACAACTTATTGATATATGTATATATATAAATATATATATATATATATATATATATATATATATATATATATATATATGTATATATAAACATATAAACATGCAAATGCCTACATCTATAAATATATATGTCCACAGCTACATGTCTAAATATATACGGCAGGTTATACAGCCAAGCACGACCACCCTGTAATACAGTACCAAGTGTTGCAGATCCCATAATCAGGACCAGACACGACATGGCCATCCCTAGCACACATATTTACAGACACATATATGCAGATACAGGTAGATATATAAATATATATATATATATATATATATATATATATATATATATATATATATATAACTACACATACACACAGAGATATGTAAAGTAAGATACATGTGTAGTACGTGCACACAATATGGAGCAGCCAGTACTCCTACAGTCACCACTTTACCAACTGGAGACTGTATGAGCCACCCATAAGAATGACATTCATAGCCTGCAACATATACCCACAGAGATATCAAAGGGTATAACATCACACACAATTGTGCATAAATGAATGTGAAAGCTTTATTTGTGTACTATGACAGTTGTATATGCCATGTCATATAGCTGTTTAGACACTGACATCCATATGAACAGTGTAATGCAATTGTGAAACAGTTATACTAAGACGGTAGTCTGGAAAGATTGACATATGTTGCTGTCCAGGCCAAGGCCTTCATGTAGTATAATAGTAATGACAGACTGGGCCACAGCATACCAGACAATCAACAGCATGTAATGCATATGTATAGGTCAGCAACTTCTATCTACACTCTGTACACAATCCCTAGTGGGTATAGACCCCAGTTGACACAATGGGATATGTCTGTTACATAAAAAGGCATACCTGACACCATCACAATCATACTGACAAACAGAACATCCCGTATGGCAGGAGGCAGTAGGCCTGCATTTACCCAAGGTGGATTGTATGGTAAAGTACATCCAGATACCTTAAGGCAGCTTATTCCAGACACCCACACATGTTGCAACAGCCTAGGTTAGTCATGGTGCACCCCCCTACACTCACTAATATTGGGCCATATACCACTGTTACATACACTGGCCTCTGGAGTGCATTAGGGCACACGTATTGTGTAGGTGAAGCCCACACATATATGGCCCCAACTCCCAGTATGTGTGCGGGACATAACAGCATTGGAGTGATGGCAGGAATGAGAGCATGACATACACACAGCCCACTACATAATGACCACTGACAGCATGTCACATCTGCAAAGCCTGGTATGTAGGTGGAGGACAAAGGCTAGAACACAGGCACATATGTGTAAAACTGTTGTCATACAGTAAGCAAGATATGTATATGTGTATATATCTATATGGATATATGTACACTTATATATACATATATGTTCACCATATGTCTTGCACATGGAGTGGAGCCCTACCTCAGCACCAATAGTCCCAAACTCTCAGGGCAAGGGGATGTCACGTATGTAGTGCAGGTATATTTGTAGACTATTGCTACTGTAATAGGAATTGTCTTCACAGAAATGGTGTCATTGGCTACTTACAGACATCCTAAGGTCATTATAGTACAGTACCACTGCTAGCACGGTAACACCCCTGAGGACTACAGATGTGATATGGCCAATATATGTGGACAGTCTGACACACTCTGGTCAGTCCAGGGGTATACACAGAACCCCTTCATGCAAGACATGTGGACCAGGCCTCTCAATGTGGATGTTAACATCCATGTAGATGGGTATAACATGTACATACCGGTATACATTTGCCCCCGTAGGTTATGCATTCATACAACCCTGTCTGTCCTGACTCATAATAACTGTTGGTACAGAGGTGCTATGGCCACATACTATCCACTAGTTAGTGACATACATCTGAACAGCATCCCACTGCTTTGTCTGACATACATGACTGTTATGGTGGCCCAACAGCAGTACATCTGGCAAGTATCTGGACATGACATCTCACTGGATAAGTACAGTAAGCTGCTATGCATGTAACAAAGCACAGTGCAGGCTACAGGCAGACTGACTCAACACTGAGCTACATCTCCTATGTGGGAATATACATGTACCTGCATAGATAGCAGGCTCTACAGGCATGTCACATCACAGAGTAACAGACACCTGTGTGAAAGTACATAAGCACAACCAATGTGAACCCACCACAGCCACAGCCACATATGGTAAGCTAGCATACTATTAAAGCATATGGACTATCTGATGTACACCATCCTCATATGAGTCACTCACACAACAACCCTACATATACAGGACTGCTACACAGTATGGTCCGTTGGCTGTCTGTGGTGTGGGACATGTGTGTGTTCGCCCCTACTAACATGTAAGCTGATAGGGTGACATACAGTGGAGTAGCATGTAACATCAGATAGAAGGACCAAGAACAATGACATCTACCACAGTCTCTACACAGGCCAAGGTACATATGCACTATACACAGACTGTCAACAATGACCAGGCTTACACATACCTCAGTATTGTACATACAGCCACAGAATGCCCAGGCTATGTCCTCAAATATAACCCCTACTATACATAACATGTGTAGCAGTCTGATATCTCACTGGCTTGTTATCAGATATGCTGCCAATGAATATGGTGTATAGAACATATGCACCCCTACTAAATGACATATGTACAAAGGTTGACAGAGTTGTGGCTAGAGACACAAACACAGGGCCAATATTGACATGTCGCTGTGATAACCTCATACATTACCTGTCATAACAGGGTGTGATGCAACATATGTCCTGTGAGGGATATGACATCAGTAACTCTCCCGGCTGTCACCATCTACTGACTGCAATCCTCACACAACCTTCTGCAGTTGACAGATATGTACTCTCTGGGTAACACAAGGAATACAAGGCACCACACACTGCCCAGAGTGCAGATGACCCTATAGATGGGGATTCCTCATAAACATAGCACTGACATGACAAGTATTAAAACACATAGGACAGCCATATCCACACACACCCTGTTAAACCAATATTACCCCAACTACAGTATAGCAGCACTTACAGTCTGTAGTCAGGACAGGCACATCCTCCTCCTGTGTGTTGGCCTGTTTTCACAGTGTATGTTGTCAGAGGTAAGTCCCCAATCCATCTGTGATGCTGTTTGCAAACAACAGATCTAGTTCCTGCTCACTGTGTCCTGACAGAGTGCTCTTCAAACCATCTGGAGATATACAGAGCTGAGTATATTTTTCTGGCACTTCAGAGTTGTGTATCGGTAATTGTTGTTTGACTAATTTTATATCATTGCTGGCTGACTTCAGAATTGTGAAGTTATTTTTGCTTCACTGTATAGTTTTTCACATCTCTGCTGAAGGTGTTTTTCCCCCTCCCCCTATTTCTCTATGTCTTAAGTTGTTATAACTGGTTTTACATCCTGTGTGTTATCTGACTATCTCAAGGATTACTTGCATAAAATTAGACCTTCTTAGTAGCAGCCTGCATATCATTGCTGGAGCCTTCCTGTGTCCTGACAGAGTGCTCTTCAAACTATCTGGAGATATACAGAGCTGAGTATATCTTTCTGGAACTTCAGAGTTGTGTACTGGTAATTGTTGCTTCACTGTATAGTTGTCAGATCTCTGCTGAAGGTGTTGGTTTTCCCATACCCATCCTCCCTATTCCTGTCTTGTTGTATACATTTGGAGGCTTTTGCAGTTGCCCGCCCCCACTGTAGATTTGATCTGGGACACTCCCCCCAGTCCTATCTTAAGCCTTCTAGCTTATCAGTGGGAGTGGTAAGCACTAGGTAACCTATCTACCACATAAGGAGTGGTTCTGGCCCAGAAATTATAGTTATTGGCCGTTTAGGCAGTTTTTCCATCTCTCTCAACTTTCTGATTTAAACGCATTTGCACTTGTTTCCCCTCTTTCCTGTAACTAGTTTAGTCCAGATACAGAGTCTTAGTTTTAGCACTTGAATTTGCTTATTCGTGATCAGCACTTGTTCAGAAATTGTAAGCACTAAATAACCTACTAATTACTACAGCACTCAACCTTCCTCATTACTTAGAGGAAAACAGTTTTGGTACTTACTTTCCTCACTTGCTTAGAGAAAAACAGCTCTTGTACTCACTTTCCTCACTTATCTAGAGGAAAATAGTTTTTTATTCAGGCAAATCCAAGGGTCAGCTCCCAGTATTCTCTCCTGTCTATCTGATGAATCTGGGCATCTTGAGGAAATGTAGAAATTGCCTCATTTACACGGACAACCCTCTCCTCCTACCACCCAACACCACAACCTGTGAGAGATGCACTTATCTAGCCAAACTGGTGGTAAACCTCTCTCCAATCAAGACGGAACTTGGCAGGCAAGAGGAGAAGGTAAACACTTGCACCACACCACACTCATCACATAGTCTCACTAAATCGACACCACCAAAATCCACACATAGTAACACAAAAGCATCCGTGGAGGCTCTCAATAATAATCTGTCTAATCAACAGAGACCTCCAAAGCAGAAACGCAAGCAACCTTCATCCCCAACACAACCCAAATGACACATAGCCCACAGACTCAGTGTGTCACTCAACCACAGCCAATAAGGCAAAACAACATACCCAACACACTAGTCATAGGTGACTCTATAGTCAGACACACTGATGTCCCACTTACCAGGCTAAACAAGGAGAAGGCTACTGTCAGCTGCCTGTCAGATGCCAGGATCCACCACATAACCCACACACTTAGGTCATTCCACAACAAGTACAAATATGCCTCTGTCATTGTCCATGTTGGTGTGAATGACCTGAGACGTACCTCCTTGGACTACATGAAAAGAGACATGCAAGAGCTCTCTGATCTTGTAGCCCAGGCAGATATGACCCTAGCCCTGAGCAGCATTCTGCCATCACCCAGAATGATGCCGCAGTACAAGGACAAAATGATTGACTTCAACAATTGGCTAAGCTTCTGGTACCATTCTAAAGGGATCCAGTATCTGTCTGCCTGGGATGACATGGTTGACAGATCACGATGCTTTTCCAGAGATGGTTGCACCTGTCACCCCTGGGATTCCGGATACTGGCTAAGGTTCTTGCTGCCCCTATAGTGCCTTTCTTAATTCACCACCATAACAGGAACAGGCAAGCAAAAGCTGAGGGTGATGCTACTCAATGCTAGAAGTCTAAATCTCAAAATGCACTCACTCGAGGCACTCCTTAAAATGGAGAACATCAATATCTGTGCAGTGACTAAGACCTGGTTCAAGGCTCCAGTGAGCACCCCTGCACTACCAGGCTATAACTCATACCAAACTTTTCGGCCATGTAACCTGGACCAGAACACCAAAGGTGTCCATATTCATTAAGGATTTCCACACCTTCAGGCTAGTGCATAATGCAGCTGAGGTTATCCAAGTGCAACTAACTCTGGGCAAAACTGAAATCCAAATTGTAGCTTGCTACAGATCACCCACCATGCCCCAGGATTCCCACTCCTCTTTTCTTGATGTACTGGAAAATATTAGGGTTCAACCAAACACCCTAATAATGGGTGATTTCAACTACCCCACCATTAACTGGGAAAATTACTCATGTACCAACTCCTTCACTCAACGCTTTCTGGAATTCATAAACTCCAATGCCCTGGATCAACTTATCCACACCCCCACCAGGGGCAACAATATCCTAGATCTAGTCATTACCAACATGAGTGGCCGGTGTTACACACCTGAAGTCAACGCCTCATTGGTCCGATCCGACAATAAGCTAATTACCCTGGATATCCACATCCTGCCCCTCCCCCCATTAAGGAAACTATGGTAAAAAATATCTCCAAAGCCAACTTCATGCTGCTTAAGACAGAAGTGGTGAACTTCATGACACCCATGCAGATGGACAATACAGTTACGACTACTGAATCCTACACAATTGTTCTTTATAAGCACTTACATGAGTGCATGGATCGTGCTATCCCAAACAAAACCAAGATGCTATCCTCAAAAAAAAAGGATGCCAATCTGGTGGTCTCCTGCCATAAACAAACTGTACAACAGAAGGAAGAAACTGTTGCAAAAGAGAGTAAAATCCCATGAGTGGAGGAGCTCCCTTCTCAGCCTCAGTAAGAAGCTGCGATCCCTGATAAAATCCTCCAAAGCTAGTTACAAAAACAAAATTGCCACTGATTCTAAAGACAACCACAAAGCATTGTATAGCTATGTCAAGTATCTCAGTGGCATCACTGAGATCTGCTCTGAGTTACAGCACAATGGCACTAAATATACAGACCCAACTGATATTGCCAACATCCTGGCAGATAGGTTCAGTGCTAACTTTACCCCCCTCTCACCCCCTAAAAAGCCCATCTCTACACCGGAAGAATGCAAAGTTCCTGTAATCATGGCTGCACAGGTAAAAACCACACTTTCCAAAGCCAAGAACACTGCATCAATGGGACCAGACAACATCCCAGGCTGCGTTCTACATGAACTACAGAATGAACTGGCACCCCACCTAAGTACCATGTTCAATCATAGCCTCACCTCAGGCTTTGTGCCTCCTGAATGGCACACATCAACAATTATCCCACTCCACAAGGGGGGAGCCACCACGGACCCCAGGAACTACCGCCCCATTAGCCTGATGAGCCTGGTCTGCAAGGCCATGGAACATATCATCATGGAACTTATAAACAAAGACATTGGTAATCTCCAAACTCTGGACCCCACCCAGTTTGGGTTTGTAAAAAGCAGATCATGTCTCCTAAACTTGATAGACTTCTTTGAAGCAGTCACCAAAGCCGTAGACAAGGGTAAGGTGGTTCACACAGCCTATCTCGATCTTGCCAAGGCTTTCAACACTATCCCCCACTCTGGAATTATAGATAAATTCACTAAATTAGGTATAAATCCCTATGTCACAAGATGGGTTGCCAACTGGCTCACTGACAGAACCCACACTGTGAAAGTAGCAGACTCCAAATCTGGCTTCAGACCAGTGACAAGAGGAGGACCACAGGGTTCAGTCCTGGGTCCCCTCCTGTTTGGTATCTACTTCTCTGAAGTACAGGCTAACACAGAAGGACTTTGGCTAATGAAGTTCACAGATGACTGCAAACTAGGAGCCATAATTGAAACTCCTAATGATGTGTACATCCTACAAAAGGGCCTCACTGAGACAGATGCCTGATGTCAAAGCCATGGCCTCAAGCTCAGTGCCAAAAAGTGCATTGTCATCCCCTTTGGTAAAAACTCTGTACCCATGAACTACCACATAGGTGGTAGTCTACTTAACACTGAAAGTGTGATAAGAGACCTTGGGACACAGGTGGACAGTAGTCTCTCCTTTGATAATCACATTGCCACAGTAGTCAGGAAATCCTTCTACGTGGCACACCTCATCACAAAAGGTTTCTCATCCAGAAAAAAGAGGTCATTGTTTCCCTCTACTCATCACTCATTGGACCCATTATAGAGCACAATGCCCCTTTTGGTATGTACCTCACAAGACATCTACAAAAGCTGGAAAGGCTGCAGAAATACCTCACAAAGAGGATTACCGGCCTCAAACAGATGCCCTACGCAGACTGTCTCAAAAAACTCCAGCTTTACTCCGTCGCATATCACTTACTCAGAGGTGATCTCTGCCTAACATGCAAAGCTATGTCAAACCCAGAGCTGTTGGACATGCCCCAGTTAAAGAAATCCCAATCCCTCCGAGCTACACGCTCTAGAGACCTAAACCTTGTCACCACAATAAACAGAACATGCTGGAGGGATAGATTCCTGTCCCAGAGACTTCCCATACTCTGGATAAAAATACCTATCTATATCAAAGCTCCTCATTAGCACTCTTCAAGAAAATTCTTGATGATTGGATAGGAAATAGGAAATTCGCCCCGGAGAATAACCTCTGTGGCTCTGCTCAACAGTGGTACAGGAAAATAATTTTCGTGGGTGGCAAAAGCCAGGGTACCTTTTTGGCTGGGCTTGTATAGGCCCCAGCGCCAATAGCCTAGTACCTATCAATGAACCTATGAACCTAAAAGGCCCAACACCAACATGATGTTTCTAGATATTGGAGTGTGTTTCCATACAATTGGCTATGGGAATCTTACCACAGCTGTTCCACATGCAATCAGCTAGAGGAGGGCTGTAATCCATGCAGAGGCCATCAGCTGATCATGAGCATCACTGACAATACACATGCCACTGCCTAAGCAAAGCAGGTGTAAGTCTCCACATCCACCAGAGAAGGAGTGAGAGAGGCAGACAGAGGCAAAGATAACTCAGGATGGGTTGGGAGAGTAAAAGGTACACATGTTCGTGTCACACACCTACCAGTCCAGGGTATCAAACCCCTGACTGACTATGTACTGATATCACATCTGTTATCCCTGCACGGTGGATATTGTGATTTATGCTAGGGGCACTATATAAGAAATCTTAAAAACCCACTCAACATTGAGTCCAGTTGTTACACACTCACAACCAGCTATACACAGGACACAAACATCGACACATTAAGAAACACACACACACACCTGTCACATCTGGGATTAGAACCTCTACCTAAGATTACTTGAGTGCTCTTTCCCCAAAGATTTATTACACAAGCATAGGAACAGACACAAAAGCATCCACAACTCCCATGTGTGAAAATAGAACACCTACCAGAATTCTATATCACACTACAACATTACGCTCACCACACTCACCACAGAGACTACTGGAGTACTCTTTCCCCAAAGGTGTACTTCATAGTGATTGACATCAGCAGGATTGCCAAAGTAGGGCATTTGAATTGTTTTAATGACACTGTGACTGATACCAATGAAACTTTGTTTAAGAAACTGTTATTAGCTGACAGTAATCCTTTACTGAAATTATCAAGGATTGATTTAACAAGTAATGACAGGGGAACCAACGATATTGACAGAAATATTAATGTTATACAACTAACGAGGAAAACAGAACAAACTTTAGAGAAACTGAAATATACACAATGGCAACGTAGGCATATGGAAGCCTGCATTAATTTTAAAGTAGTTCCACGTGGTGTACGTATACTTAAGATGCCAAATTTCTGCAACACTTACCCTGAACTACTTAGTAAATGGCAACAACTCAACCTTGAGACCAGCTGTGGCTATATGAAATTACTAGTAGGGCAGTACATGTCAATAGAAAAAGACTTAATGTTTGAACTTACTAGATTACGTGAAGAATTGGCTGGCATTATGACACAGGGAGAGATGAGTGATCTTTTTGGCAAGCAGTGCTAATGTCTCATTACTTGACAATAACTTGATGCAGGGAAAGAAAAAAAAACTTGAAAGGGGCTTCCTCGATTTCCAGAGGAGAAATGTGTTTGCTTGGCCTCATGAACCAATGAGAGGGAGAGGCAATAATCAGCAACAGATGGCCCACCAATCCATAGATGGAAGAAGAGACACATCAATTCCGATAGCTCAACCTATCAGGGATCCTGATATGTCGAACAAGAAGGGAGTACAGCCAACCACCAGGAAGGAAGTGATGATGAACAATAATACCACATGTAATAACGATGTGATGGATATCAATAGAGAACTGCCAGCTTTAGCGGGAACAAGTAATGTAAGAATTCTGAATCAAGATGTACACAGGAAAGAAACAAATGTTGGTGCATCTGCTACTACTTCTACGGCTGAACACGAAAACGTCATGGTCATCATTACAGGGATCCAAGAAACGCAAATTTCCCGAAGAGAGACTGGAGTTTCAGAAAAAAGTGCTGAAATCTGTAAGTCAGACTTAGTTATTAACATTTCCAGTTATCATTTAACATCGTCAGAAAGAAGCCTTTTAAATAGAGGCTTATCTTTTATTCCAGTGAAAGATGTTGACTTTACTGATATGCTAATTGATTTAAAAATGTTTACTAGAAATATAAATCTTAAATTGTTATATGAGACAACATATGTGAGAATGTTAACAGAATTTTCAAGAAGCCATCAACTTTTATTCCTCTGATGTACCCTTTAGTAGAGTCGTTTGAGAAAGCATGTGAGAGAGACCTATTGAAGTTATATGATAATAAAGAAGCTGAAGTAAAACGTGATTTTTATAATCTGAATAGCGATGAACAACAAGCCTTGAAGAATTTACAGGAAAACAAGGGGATTGTCATTAGAAATGCTGAAAAAGGGGGTGTTGTAGTAGTATTAGATACTGAGATGTATAAATCCAAGATTCAGATTCTTTAGAATGATAGTGAGACATACACGAATATTGATGGTGTGAAGCTTAACAAAGTTATTAATGGAGTACATGATGAACTATATGACTTGTTGTTATGTGCAATGATATATTTAGATCTTTATAAATATTTTTTAATAGAGAAACCAACTATACCGACTTTTAGGGGATTACCTAAAGTCCATAAGAACATTGAAAGTCCACCCTTGAGACCTATAGTTTCGAGCAAGGGATGGTTAACAGAAACAATATCTATATATTTGGAGAAACAACTAAGAAGCATAGTGGAACAAACACCTACAGTACTAATGGACACACAACAATTTCTGGAAAGCCTTACAGACTATATACCTAGTGATATAGAGACAGAATACATGGTGACTTTGGATGTAACATCATTATTTACATCCATTCCTAATGATATAGGGGTGGAATACATGAGGCTGTTCTTGATTGAGAAGGATATGCCAAGAGAACGAATAATAAGATGTGCTTTACTAATGGATTTGGTTTTAAAAAATAATGTGTTTGCGTATGAAAACCAATATTTTATCCAACAGAAAGGAGTGGCAATGGGCACTCCTTGTGCAAATTCATATGCAAACATAGTTATGGCATATTGGAAATACACCTATATTATACGTAGTCCATATTATGAGACAAATATATTATTATATAAAAGGTTTATTGATGATGTTTATTTAATATGGAAAGGTGATGAGCAGATACTAAAATAGTTTATTCAATATATAAATTGCACCACAAGTTTCCTGGCTTTCACATGGAAATGGTCACTACACGAAATTGAATTTTTGGATGTCATACTACTGAAAGAAGGCAACACTGTACAAACACGGTTATTCAGAAAAGAATGTAGAAGAAATTCTTTGCTACATCTCACTAGTATGCACCCCCCACATATCTGTCGCAATATAGTAAAGGGCCAAGCACTTAGGGTCTCTAGACTCACCACAGATGAGACTAGGTTTCAGGGAACCATAGAGACCTTATCTAATGAATTCATAGAGAGAGGGTATACATCAGAAGAAAGAAGGAGTTTGCATCAGAAAGAGGTTGTAGATAGGAGAGTAAGTGGAAAACCCTACATATACAGAGGTAGACAGATAGATCATCAAAATGAAAGAAGAGCCTTGTTTAGGCCACAACAGCCAGTAATACTGTATACAAATAATAAGATCAGGGAGATCTTCTGCAGAAATTGAAATATTCTCACAATAGATGATGATATACAGCGACTTGTGGGTGATAAACCCAGATTTACATACAAGAATACAAAATCACTCAGACGACTAATATGTTATGAGAGAAATAATGAATTGGTGTTAGCATCTGATAGAAAAGGGACATATGCTTGTAGGATATGTAACCAGTGCAGTTACATGTCTAATAGCAATAGTTTTGTCCATCCTGACAGTGGAAGAGCGTATAATTTTTCAATTTATGCAGACTGTAAGTCACAGGATTTAATATACCTAGCGGTCTGCACAAAATGTAGTCATTTTTATGTAGGAAAGACAAATAGGACCCTTCAAGAAAGAGTTAGAGAATGTCTATGCTATAAACAGGGAAGATGACAGCAATGCCCTAGCTAGACATGTTATAAATGAAGGGAGTACACATAGTTTTAAATTTACTGTGATTGAGTTTGTATATAAGAACATTAGGTTAGGTGATCATAGAAACTACACTGAACAAAGAGAGATAAGGTGGATTATGAGGCTACAAGCAGATAGACTATCTGGTTTGAATGACAGGGTGTCCATGAAACCGTTTTTGATAGCAAGGGACAACAAGCATTAAGATTGTTTATAAGCTATTAGTCTAGCGTTTTGCAGGATGGCCTACGAATCTATTAATAAACAACATATATATTTGATATATTTTATATTTTTGTAGTATACATTTATACATAAGCACATGTTTTTTAAATGGTGGAACATATAGTTTGAGATGTGTATATATGTTTTTAAGCTGCATGAGGCTGAAGCATCTATTATAAATTAAATATTTGTTTTTAATATAATCACAGAGATTTTGAACATGAATTTCAGCCAGCAATTTTTTAGTTAATTTTTTAATCAGTTAAGCACTAATGTCATCAAGTAGGGAACAATAATGATTGGTTGATGAAGTAACAGCAAAAGTATTTAATTGTAGAAATGGCTTAGCTTTTTTAACAGTATGATGAAGCATTCAAGAGAATGTGAAAGCGTTTACTGGATGTTTTATTGTTTTTGTTCTTTAGTTCAGTGTGTTTAATAAAAGGTCAAGCTTCTTATTGTCATGTTGTTCCTCAAAGAAAAGGTTATTTGGATTTTCTAACTACATTTTGCTCGAGGCACTTTACCCTTTGTGGTTGATTCATTTCGCTTAAAGCAGGTGTAAGTCTCCACATCCACCAGAGAGGGAGTGAGAGAGGTAAACAGAAGCAAAGATAACTCAGAATGGGTTGGGAGAGTAAAAGGTATGCATGTTTGTTTCACACACCTACCAGTCCAGGGTATCAAACCCCTGAGTGACTATGTACTGATATCACATCTGTTATCCCTGCATGGTGGATATTGTGATTTATGCTAGGGGCACTATATAAGAAATCTTAAAAACCCACTCAACATTGAGTCCAGTTGTTACACACTCACAACCAGCTATACACAGGACACATACACTGACACATTAAGAAACACACACACCTGTCACATCTGGGATTAGAACCCCTACCTAAGATTACTTGAGTACTCTTTCCCCAAAGGTTTATTACACAGGCATAGGAACATACACAAAAGCATCCACAACTCCCATGTGTGAAAATAGAACACCTACCAGAATTCTATATCACACTACAACATTACGCTCACCACACTCACCACAGAGACTACTGGAGTACTCTTTCCCCAAAGGTGTACTTCAGAGTGATTGACATCAGCAGGATTGCCAAAGTAGGGCATTTGAATTGTATTGACGAAGACTTACCTAAAGTGCCCTAATTATTCTGTATGCAATTAACCGCTGTTCTGGCCAGAACAAAAGTAACCTGCCTTTGCAGGTCATGAACCCAGGACCCTATACACTAGAGTCACAGTAACTAACCACTAAGCCATCACAGCAGTAAATGAGCCTGCGGTTTCACCAAAGTAATCCCACCATAGGCTAATCAAACTGAACATGTGAAAGGAATGTATATACAGCTGTCCGTAAAAGACCTCTCCAAAGCTGACTTCATGCTACTCAAGGCAGAAGTGACAATGTTTGTGACACCCTTGGAGACAGGAGCTGACAGTTCAACTGATGAATCATGCACTAAGGCACTGTATGAGCAACCACTTGTGCATGATTCTTGACATCCCACATAGAACCACGATGCTCACCTCCCAAATAAGCAAACCAGTCTGGTGGCCACCTGCCATTAACAGAGTATACAACAGAAGGTAGACACTGCTGAAGAAAAAAGGATAATCCAAGGATCCAAACAACTCCTGTACCAGCCCCAGTAGGATGTTGAGATCCCTCATGGAATCCTCCAAAGCTGGTTATGTAACTAAAATTGCTACAGATTCCACAGACAACCACACAGCATTCTATAGTTATGTCCAGACTAACTGGCAATGCTCAGAAGTGATCTGAGCAACAACAGAATGTGCCAATATCCTGGCAGATTGAATTAGTGCCACATTCACCCCCTCTCACCCCCAAAAGGGGCCATGTCGATACGAAAAGAGTTCCATTGCCCAGTAATCATGGCCACACAGGCAGAAACTTCACTATCCACAGCTAAGAATACAGCATCCATGGGACCAGATGACATCCTGGGCTGTGTACTACATGAACTACAAAATGAAATGGCAACTCATCTAACTGTCATGTGTAATCATAGCCACTCATCAGGCCTGGTACCCACTGAGTAGCACACTGCTGCAGTTATCCAACTCCACAAGGGGGGGATCCACCTGTGATCCCTGGAACTACCGTCACATCAGTCTGATGAGCCTGATCTGCATGGCCATGGAATGCATTAACAAGGATGTTTTGAACGCAGACACTGGCAACCCTCAAACACTGGCCCCACACAGATTGGGCTCATGGAGGGCCAGTCTTGTCTCCTGAAACTGAATGACTGCTTTGACTCAGTCCGCATAGCAGTTGAAGAGGGTAAGGCAGTCCAAAAAGTCTATGTGGACCTTGCCAAGCCCTTCAACAAAATTTGCCAGTCTGGAAACATAGATTAACATATAATCTGACCATACATTATTTTGACACTCAATGGTTTGCCACATGGCTTACTGACAGAACCCAAACTGTAGGTGTAACTGACTCCAAATCCATCCCCAGACAAGGGAAAACTGGAGTACCTCAGGGTTCAGTCCTGGGACCACTGTTGTTTGGCATATACATCTTTGAAGTACAGGCCAACAGTACAGGACTCTGGCTAACAAAGGTAACAGATGACTGTGAAATGGGAGTCATTATGAGCCTGACTGTACTGCAAGATATGTTACTGATACCAGCGTGACATCATACTGGTGGAATGGAGTACTGTTACCATCTTGTGCCCTTGCCGTGTAATGTCCTGGTTATGGGATCTGCAACAGTTGGCAGTGTATTGCAGGGCATATGTGTTTGGCTATGGGTGGAATACCTATTCGTGCATGACGTATGTTGTTTGTGCCTGTCAACCCCATTAATGGTGGTGCATGTGGACATATATGCTTCTGCTATGTTCCCACTTTATCTACAGATGTATGTCTGTATATACCTATAGAGATATAAATATCTGCTTACATATATGTGTATGTGTATATATATATATATATATATATATATATATATATATATATATATATATATATATACATATATCAATAGGTTGTATCTGTTTAGATATTAATATATTTTCACACACACATGCATCTACATGTTGGAATACATTCTCTGTACTGTTGAATGACTGGGCTGGATGATACATTTGTGAATACAGTGGGGTTATGTATATCTGAGATGGCGTAGATTGAAATCACTTTGGCTATGGTGTGCATGATCCTGGGTTCGAGCCTAGCAGAGGTTGTTTATTTTGTTGCTAGGCAGAACAAGGGCCAATGGATACAGAGTGATTAAGGCTCTTTAAAGCAGTTGTATGCTGGTTTGCATGGAGGTAAGCACTGCTAAAGTCTAGTTATAGTTTCTTATACTCAGTTAGCTGCTGAATTGCTTAACCTGTGTATGCATTGCTTAGCTCCGCGTCAAACCTGCGCAAACCTGCTTACAACTGCTTTAAAGTGCCTTAATCACTGTGTATCCAATGGGCTGTGTTCTGACCAGCAAAAAAATAAACAACTCTTGCAAGGCTCAAGCCAAGAACCCTACACACCATTGACGAAGTGATTTATCACTAAGCCATGACAGCTATAAAGAGTTTTGATATTTTCAGAAACATATCATCCAGTTCTGTCATGCAACAGTACAGAGAATGTATACCAACATCTAGATGTATGTGTGTGTAAATATATTATCTACACAGATACAACATATCTAGATATGTATATATATATATATATATATATATATATATATATATATATATATATATATATATATATATATATATATATATATATATATATATATACTAATTTCTAAAACTATATACATATATGTGCACATATATACATGCATATGCCTAAATCGACACATATATGTATCTACACCTATATGTCTACATATACACAGCATGTTACATATGTGTATGCAGATATATATCTATGTAGGCATATACGGACATGGTTTTATATATATATATATATATATATATATATATATATATGTTAGCAGATATATAAATCTATATAGGTATATATGGCCATACATCTGTAGATAGCAATGGCAGATTAACAAATACACATATGCCCACATGCACCATTAATGGGCTCGAGAGGCCCCACACACTATATGTCTTGTACGAATAGGCACCCCCCCCCACAGCCAAGCACGTGCGCCATGCAATACACTAGCAAGTACAGTCTGCCACCCATAGTAATATGTGGAAGCCATCAACATCCCCAGGATACAAATACACAGACACAGACATGCAGATACAGATATACATATATATATATATATATATATATATATATATATATATATATATATATATATATATATACATACATACATACATGTGACTACACATACACACACAGATATATGTACAGTAAGATACATATGTAGAATGTATACACAATATGGAGCAGCCACTATGCCTGCAGTTAAGACCTGAACAACTGGACACTGTATGGGCTGCCCATACAAATGTAAATCGTTGCCTGCAACATATTCTCATACAATGGTCATAGGAAAGACACCACACACAGGTTTGCAGAAATGGGAATCCTTTAATTGTGTACTATAACAGTTCTATATGCCATGTCATATAGTTGTTCAGATACTGACAACCATATAAACAGATTACTGCAACTGTGAAACAGTTACACTAATACAGCAGTCTGGAAAGGTTCACAACTGTTGCTGTCCAGGCCAAGCCCTTCAAATTGTACAATAGTGAAGACAGACTGGGCCACAGGATACCAAACAATCAACAGTATGTACTGCAGATGTGTAGTTCAGCAGCCTCTATCTACACTCTGTACAACTTCAGTAGGAGGTAAAGACATTTTGTGATCAAATGGGTTGTAACTGGTACATAACAAGGCATAACTGAAACCATCACAAGCTCACCAAGAAACAGAACAGTCTGTATGGCAGGAGGCAGTAGGCTTGAAGTACCCCAATTCATGTAAGTAATGTCAATATAGGTGAAGTATATGATACTGAACATCCAGATACCTTGTGGCAGCTCACCCTTGATACCCCCACATTTTGTAACAGCCTAGGTCATTTATCTTGCTCCCCACCTACACTCAGAAATACAGGCCCATATGCCGCTGTTACATACACTGGCCTCTGGAGTGCATAAGGACACACATGTATTGTGTAGGTGACTCCCACACATATATGGCCCCAGCCCCACTGTATGTGTGGGGGATACAACAGCAGTGAACTAATGGCAGCAATGGCAGTGTGATATACTCACAGCCCACTACAGAACAACCCCCAACAGCATGACATATGTGCAAAGCTTAGTATGTAGATGGAGGACAGAGGCTGGGACACAGGCACATATGTGGAACACTGTTGCCATACATTAAGCAAGGTGTTGGTTTTACAGGATAGTCTGCAACATACCCTTAGTCAGGGAATTGAGGTTAGACACAGACATGGATGTAGTCATGTACTGATAGCATGCAACACACACACTGCCAGTGTAATATCTGACACAGGACCTGTGTGGTGGCCGGACAACACATGATAGGCATACCTCTGTCCAGCAAGAGGATAGGCCCACAGTAGTGAGCTATGCAGACAGACTGCATTCCAAGTTACACTAGTATGTACACACACACCCCGTAACACCAGTACTATGCAAAGTATAATACAACTCTACTCACAGTCTGTCTGTAGTTCCTGATCCTCCTACAAATATGTGGACGCTCTGAGTGTGCGGGTTCTCCTGTAAGAGGTATTGTGACCTGCTGTCTGTAACACTGATGCCCACACGCAGGACAGATGTCCTTCACACAGGAAATGTAAAGGGACAGCACCCACATGCTGTACAGATTTATAGTGGGTGGTTGCCATGGCAGTGGTAATTGGAAGTAGTACACTTGTAATTATATATATATATATGGCTATCTGGATAAGTATATGTACATATATGTCCACCATATGTCCTGGACCTGGAGGGTAGCCCTACCCCAGCTCCTATAGTCCCAAAGTCATAGTGCAAGGGGATGTCAGGTATGTATAGCAGATGTATTACTTGACTTGCTGCTGTCATTGGGATTGTCTTCACAGACATGGTGTGTGGGGAAGGTGACATCTGCTTATAACATCTGTGCCATTGGCTACTGACAGACATCCTAAGGAAATCATTGTAAAGTACCGCTGCTAGCATGTAATACCCCTGTGGAGTGCAGCAGAGATATTGGCCAATATATGTGGAACTTCAGACACACCCTGTGCAGTCCAGAAGTTTACCCACAATCCCTTAGTGCACAACATGTGTACCAGGCCTGACAATATGGATGTAGACCACCATGTAGATGGGTATAACACATAATGACTGGTATACATTTGCCACCATAGGTTTTGGATTCACACACCCCTGTCTGGCCTGACACATAATGAATACTGGTACAGGAGTGCCATGGACACATACTACCCAGTAGATATTGGCATACATCTGTACAGCATCCCACTGCTCTGTCTGACATACATAACTTTTAAGGGGGGCCCAGCAGCAGTACATCTGGCAATTATCTGCTCATGACATCTCACTGGGTAAGTCCACTAGGATGCTAGGCATGTAACATTGGGGGAATGCACATGTACCTGCATATATAGCAAGCTCAACAGCCATGTCACAGCATAGGGTAAGATGCACCTGTGTGAAAGTGCATAACCACAACCAATGTGAACACAGCCACATATGGTAAGCTAGCATATTATTATAGTATATGGACTATCTGTTCTACACTATCCTCATATGTGCCACTCACAGACTGACCCTCATATACTGGGCTGCTACACAGTTTGGTCTGATGGCTGTCTGTGGTATGGGACATGCGTGTGTGTATGGCCCTACAAACATGTACAGCATAACAGTTCCATACAGTGCGGCAGCATGTAACATCAGATAGAAGGGGTGTGACATCTACCACAGTCTGTACACAGGCTAATGTACGTATTAACAATACACACACTGCGGACATTCACCATCATCACACAGACCTCAGTACTGTACAAGCATCCACAGAATGCCCAGATTATGTCATGATATATAACCCCTACTGTACATGACATGTGTAGCAATCTGATATGTCACTGGCTTGTTATCAGATATGATGACACTATTTATGGTGTACAGCACATATGCACCACATCATGCACGACATATGTACAAAGGTTGACAGAGGTGTGGCTGACAGCACATACACAGGGCCAGTATAGAACTGTTGCTGTGATAACCTCAAATTTTTACCATTGTAATGGGGTATGTTGCAACATATGTCCTATGAGAGATATGAAGTCAGTAACTGTCATGGCCTTCACCATCTACAGACTGCAATCCTTACACTGCCTTCTGCATTCCACAGATAGATGCACCTTGGCTAACACATGAAAGCAAAGGCACAACACTGCCCATTCTGCAGATGACCCTGCAGATGGGGATTCATCATATACATGGAACTGACATGGCAAATATTGTGACATGTACGACAGGCATATCCAGACAAACGCTGTTAAACCAACATTACTCCAAATGCAGTATAGCAGCAATTACAGTCTGTAGTCTGGTCAGGCACATCGCCCTCCTGTTCATTGCTCTCGTTCCACAGTGTATGTTGTTAGAGGCAAATCCCCAATCCATCTGAGATGCTGTTTGCCAAACATCAAATCTAGTTCCTGCTCACAGTGACTGAAAAGGGCCAACACCACCATGATGTTCCTAAGTATTGGAGTGTGTTTCCTTGCATTTGGCTATGGAAATGTTACCACAGCTGTTCCACATTCAATCAGCTATGGGAGGGCTGCAATTCATGCAGATGCCATCAGCTGATCATGAGCATCACTTAAATTACACATGCTGCTGCCTAAGCCTAGCAGGTGTGGGCTTCCACATCCACCAGAGAGGGGGTGGGGGAGGCAGACAGAGGCAAATACGTGTCAGGGAGGGGTGGGAGAGTAAAACTGAAGCATGTTTGTGAAACACACCTACCAGCACCAGATATCAAACCCCTGGCGTCTATGTAGTACTATCACAGTTCAGTGTGGTTATTCAATGCGTCACATGGGTTACCTGTTATGAAACATTCAGAACATATGTGTGATGGTGAGTGACATCTGCAACAGGGATACAGTAGATATACGGTAGGTGATGTACACGCGCCTGTCTGCATGAACAGGTGCCATCGTCAAGACAGGCACACTCACACAGGGACGTACACACATTGACACACTTGGCAGGGCCAGGAGTGCAACTCATCACTAGTGGGATTGCCACAACACAGAAGTCAATTAAACAGCAAAGAACCAGGAGTATGCACATGCCAGGAGATGGAACAGCTCGTTGTAAGTTCACCAAAGCAGTCATAAATGGAGGTCAACACATCAATGTGCAGGTATCACATGCACCACATGGGTCATATGGAGGTCCTATGAGCAAAGAGTATGAGGAGGTGTCAGACATCAGACAACATGCTTCAGTATGCCCTGGGGGTTGTATTTAGTGTAGATGTGGACATATACACCATACAACACACACACAAACACACAAGGTGCCAGTTCTGACATGCATGGGTGCATGTCTGCACAGGTGTGTGGTGTTCAACTGTGCCAGCAGGCTGTACAAGGGTAGGAGATGGATATACCTTGGCATCAGGCCACATGACAATGGTCTGCATTGTGGCTCAGGCCTGTAGTTTCTGCATTTGCCTACACAGGTGGGTATTGCATCCCCCATCCAGTCACCTGGGTGACTATTGTGTGTGGCCAATGCTGTGCATCACCTGCCACGTATGTGTTCCTTAGTCCATTACATGGATGGTGTCTGGGATGTGCACACCTCCCACATGCATGTACAGTGATGTGCTACTGTACCTGGGGTGTCTGGCCCATGTTGTGAACAGAGATTATCATCAGATGTGCCAGTCTTGCCCACCTGTGGCAGGAACTGGTAATGGGCAGCAGGTTTACCCTGCACCTACATTGATAGCATGCTAGCAGCATTCCCTGATGTCAGTGTCATCTGTCCATACAGGGCATGTTGTCAGGCATGGTATGTCCATTGTGAGTCACATGTGAAGGCACCATAGGTGGTGGAGGTGTCCACTGGGAAACATGGTGTAGGTGCACTGTCTGCATGTATGTGCATATTTTACAGATGGGCATGGTGACATGCCCTCTGTAGCCTACTGCTATCACTGCATAGTTACTATCAGTGGCCAATATGCAGTGTACTACCCACATATTGGCTGTTGCTTAGGCATGTGTGTGCTTATAACACATTGGTTGAGTGTGTGCTCTGGGTAATAGTGGGGTTGCTAACTGTGCTTGGCTGACCTTGATGTCACATGTATGGGTATGGTTTGCAGCCCAGCCTTTCAGCTAATTTACATCTGCTATCCCTGTATGGTTGACATAGTGATATATAGTAGGGCCACATAAAAAAGATAAGCAAAACCCCACCCACATTGCCCACAGGTATCATACATTCACAGCCACATCTACACAGGATACAAGTTACAAACACACACACCTGTCATGTCTGGGAGTTGAAACTCAACTACCTAACTAGTTTATTACATTATAGCTCTGTGCAATTATAGTACGTGCCACGAACATTATCTAAGTACTTTTTCCCCAAAGGTGTATTTCACATTGAATGACATCAGCAGGATTACCAAAGAAGGCCATTTCAACTGTACTGCTAGTGAGTAGCCTAAAATGTATTACTTCCTACATAAACAGTGAGACACACTCAAAACATCCACAACTGAGGGTACAGAACCCATGACCGAGGTCTACATCACATTATAGTATGGTGTTGTTATAGGACACACCACAAGGATTACTAATGATCTCCTTCCCCAAAAGTGTATTTCCCATTGAATGACATCAGCAGGATTACCAAAGAAGGGCATTTCAACTGTACTGTGAATGACTAGCCTAAAATGCATTGCTCTCTACACAGACAGTGAGACACACACAAAACATCCACAACTGACACGTGTGGGTACTGAACCCCTGAGCAAGGTCAGCATCACACTACAGCATGGAGCCATTATAGGTCACACCACAGGGATTACTGCAGAACATTTCCACAAAGCTGTATTTCCCAATGAATGACATCAACAGGATTGCCAAAATAGGGCATTTGAAATGTACTGCGAGTGAGCAGCCTATAATGCATTGCTCCATACACAGACACTGGAACACACACAAAACATCCAGAACCGCCATGGGTGGAGATGGAACCCTACCACAGTTCTAAATCACACTACAGCAGTACGCGGTTACAGGATGCGCTACACAGATAACTGAGCTACAAATTTCCCAGAGGTATATGTCTAGGTGAGTGACATGAGTAGCCTTACCAAGGTTGAGTATATGAATTGTATGGAGTGCAAGTAGCCTAAAAAACATTGTTCTTGACTTAGTCAGACACACATAAACAGTTACCAAGTCTGGGGTTAGAACACCTACCTATTTTATCACCCTACAGCAGTATAGAGCTACCAGATGTGCTACAGAGACTGCTAGAATGTTATTTTCCCAGAGGTGTATTCTAGGTGAGTGACATCAGCAGCCTTGCCAAAGTTGAGTATATGAATTGTACAGAGTGAGAGTAGCCTAAAAAGCATTACTCGCTACTTAGTCAGACACATACAGTTGTCAGGTCTGGGGTTAGAACACCTACCTAATTATTTTATCACACTACATCAGTATGCCATTACAGGATGTGCTACAGAGCTCACTTGTCTATGACTTTCCCAGAGGTGTATTTCTAGGTGAGTGACATCAGCAGCCTTGCCAAAGTTGAGTATATGAATTGTACGGAGTGTGAGTAGCCTAAAAAGGCATTGTTCTCTATTCAGTAAGACACACACAAACAGTTGCCAGGTCTGGGGGTAGAACACCTATCTAACTACTTTATTACACTACAGCAGTATGTAGTTACAGGACATGCTACAGAGATTACTGGGCAATGATTTTCCCAGAAGTGTATTTCTAGGTGAGTGACATCAGCAGCCTTGCCAAAGTTCAGTATATGAATTGTATGGAGTGTGAGTAGCCTAAAAGCATTGCTCTCTACTCAGTCAGATACACACACACACACACACACACACACACACACACACACACACACACACACACACGCACACACACACACACACACAAGGCAGGTCTGGAGGTAGAAAACCTACCTAACTACTTTATCACCCTACAGCAGTACGCAGTTACTGAACACGCTACAGAGTTTACTGAGCGACACCTCTCCCAAAGGTATATTTCACATTGGATGACCTCAGCAGGCTTGTCATAATACTGCTATGAGAAGGGTAGTGTATGCATGGGCCATAACCCATTCATGTAGGGGTTGACATGCCACATGCGAGCACACAGGGGGTCATATGTCACAGGTACGTGTATACAGCTACTAGATGATTACTTCCTTGTACAGTCATGTTGCACAGCTGGCACATGCACCACATGTCTGTCATGCTGACAGATACTGGTGGCTAGTATCTGCAGTGAGTGACATCTGCAGCTCATGTGTTTGGGACACTTTGGCTGTGTGCTGGTTGGGACAGGCCTGGATGGCTCTTTGTCATGGTCACCCTCTTCAACACATCTATATCCGTCTACCTTTAGCTTATTATAGTGTATTGTTCTTACATATATCTCTGTATTCCTATCCACTGTGTGTGCAAGGCAGGAGTGGTGCATACTGACATGTGTCTTCACTAAGAACTGTAACTGCCTGATATGTCTGGTCCACTGGTGTTTGCAGACATGGCCTTCATGTATTTAAGTGTGTGAGCATGCCCAGTATGGCCTTTCAGCATGTTGTTGACTGACATTGCCTTCATTCCTCTAAGTGTGTGAGCATGCCCAGTATGGCCATCTAGATTGCATGTTTGGATCAAGTCCAGGTAGTTTGTACTGCGGTGCTGACCTTTGTGTTGTACACAGACAGGTAGCATGCTGTGTCTGCAGGGTATCCATCGGTAATTTGGCATTGACTGTTGCTACATTTCTGCATAGCGGGGGAGGACACCTGACTGTTTCTACATTTCTACACAGGAGTGGGGGGACACACCTGACTGTTACTATAAGTGTACGTAGGATGAGGGAGCACACCTGACACTTTTACACATTTGCTAGGATTATACTGGTATGTCGGGTACTTCATTTCAGTCTGGAGTTTTACCACTCATGTTGGCTAGAGGCATACCAGTGTACTACAGATCTTAGCTTTAACTACCTACATATTAGTTTCTGACTTCCTAGCCTTCACAACTTACATCCAACTGATTGGCCTGCTGTAGTCTGTCTGTGTAGGACTGTGGGATGGGTTACCCATAGGGCTCATTCAGAGGCCATAGTACAGCATTTGTTTGTGTTTGTCTACACCTATCCTACTGGCTGTAACTGTTGTTGGGTATGTGACCCCCCCAACTGGCATGTAAGAGTCACTTACCTTGTGGGTGTCCCAGTATTGAGGGTGGTGCTGCAGGGCTGCCTATGTAGGATGCACATAGTACACTCCCTATAAATGGCTGAGCACAGGTACTGTCATGTTTGGCATCCCTTTTACTATATGTGCGAGTTAGAGAGAGGTGTCATTCCCTGGGTCCTACTGCGTCAGTGCATGTGCTATGCGTTGCCTCTTTGCCAAGGCCAGGGCATACTGGGCATGCCTCCTTCTGCCTACAGGGCAGGCTCTGGTTGTTCGTCCTCTGAGTCATTCTGTGCCTGTGCAGGCCTTGGCAATGGTGGGGGGCTGTGTGGCCATGCCCCATGCTGTTCCTGCTGCAGCTGTTTCTGCAGGATCATATTGTGTATCATGGCAAATAAAAGGACAATTTGGGTACATGTAGTTGGTGAGTACTGCAAGGCTCCACCAGATGTGTCCAGGTACCAGAACCATGACTTGAGCATTCCAAACACATGCTCTATTATGATTTGTGTTTGTGTGTGTGCCTCATTATGGAGTTCTTGTTTGGGTGTGTGTGCATTTCTCATGGGTGTCATCAGCCATGGTTCCAGTGCATATCCAGCATCCCCCACTAGGTGACCATGTGGGATGTCCCCACTGGCAAATGTCTGGTACAGCTGTGTCAGATGCCAGATGTGGGAATCGTGGTAGCTTCCAGGGCAGCCAGCACACACATTCATTATTATGCCCTGAGCATCGCACATGACCTGGCAGTTGATGGAGAGGAAGCCCTTGCATTTGATGTAGACCCTACCCTGCTCACCAGGTGGAGCTTTGATGCATATGTGTGTGTAGTCTATTGCATCCACTACATCAGGGTATTCTGCTATTTGATGGAAGAGATGCATATTGCTGGCCACCGCCTCACAGGTGATGGGGAAATATACGTGCTCATCGACATGTGCTGACATGGCATCCTGGAACGAGTGGAGTACCCTGGATGCTGATGCCTGTGAAATCCCCATCATATCCCCAGTTGGCTTTTGGAAGGTACCTGTAGCTAGTATTCATAGGCCTACACATATCTTGGTATCCACTGGGATGGGGTCCCCTCTGTTAGTTCTGAGTGTGAGGCATGGCTGGCACAGCTCAACAATTTGCTGTAGGAGGTCCCTGTCCACCCTATAGCGCTCCACTATCTCCAGCTCATGTAGCCCTTGGTAGGTTACCTTGGGTCTGTACTCTCTTCTCCGTCTCCTCACTGTGGGTTGCTCAGCAGCATTCACATCCTCACCACCCTCAACCTCTTGCACATACTGGTTTATGACAGCAAAAGCAGCCCCTAACATTTTTTCTCTTCCTTTCGTTTTGTAAAATGTCCTCATTTGTATACACTGGTGGTGCAGAGTTTTTGGGAAAAACAAGGAGGAAAGGTGTTTGCATAGTTTATAGTGGTGGGCTGGGCTGGGCTGGGCTGGTCTGCTGCCTTTGTAATTGACTGATTCTGAGACATTTCACCTGTCAGCTAAGCTAGTTCTCCTTGATTACCTTCCTACTGCTGTTTTCCCTTCCTATTGCCTTCCTGTTTAAGGCCGTGTGTGCGCCATGCAAATGGAGTGCTCAAATGTGCACAGAGCTGCTATTTCCTGGTTAAACTTCTTTTTTCTTCCTGTAAGACCCGGTGCTCGGTGAGCACACCTGCTTACACTTTGTAAAGGGTGCTAGGTAGGTTTAGACACACCCCTAGCTTAGCTGTGCTAAGCTAGGAGCAATCCTGAGCCACAGGACTCCAATCCGCTTACAGTATGCCTGACACATACCCCCATGATGTCACTTATATCCTAGTCTTGCACCCAGCTATTCATACTCTTACACTGATGGGAACTGCCTCACATGCTGGGAAAAACTGGGATTCACTATCCTTCCCCTCATTTGCATAGGATTGCCTGCTAATGCATAGTTACATGCCTCACACTGAGCTCCCCCCCCCCTTAGCAACCACTACTCACCGACCAGGTTGTCTTCTGCCTGCCATTGACTTGCATGGCAGAATACTGATTTTAGTTAGAATGCTCATTATAAGTTTATTTTCTTATTTTTCTCCCGATCCCATTTGCTGCCCTATGCTTAAACGGCTGAGATTGGCGAAAAAAAAAAAGTTGATTTTCTTATTTTTTAAACAGTTTGCAATGCCAATAGCCTTATACATGCTTCCTCAATGATATGCACCCTTTATTTGAAACTGTCATAGCTCCATTTTGGAATTTGCAGAAATGTACTCGGTTACTAACCGCGTACATTTATGCAGATTGCACTAGTCTTGCACTGACTATTGCAAGCTTCCTGGATTGCAAAATCACCTCATTTGCATGGATTTCTCCTGCAAATGAGGTGATTTGCATACCAAGGCTTAATCTGTGCAGGGTTAGTGCTGAAGCACTGGTGCACGCTCCTGCCGGCTGTTCCTAGATCACACAGCAGACATATTGCCTGCGTGAGCTCCTGCACTCATCCTGCACTCCGTGCAAGCTTTTGAGAATCCGGGGGATTGCCTTTGCAGCCATGTAATGACAAATAATGAGATCAATGTAGGTAATGCTGCCCAGTGTCACTTAATTAATATGAGTTATGGAGTTAAAATAAATAAGGGATGCACATAGAAAAATTCCATAGGTTGTATAATGGTCAGCAGTGCACAATGTTTATCATGTCCATTAACATACGTATGACATTCTTGTAATGATCGATGTGCACAAGGTCAATGACACATCACTATGAGCGCAGCTGCAGGCTTTATAACAAAGTCACTACCAAGCTATTTGTAAAATGGGTAGGAAATGTGTATCTAGGACTACAAGAAAGAGGGAAGAGCAAACAAATGGTCACATAGAATGACAAGAGAAAGTGAAGACTGGGATGCGGGTGGGGAAGCAAGGGTGGATTTTTAGTGGGACAAATGTTCATTTTACATTCTTCCAAGAAGGGTAGAATGGGAAGGTAACAAAGGGATGATGGGAGCAGGAAAGTGAGTATACAGATGGCAGGGCCAAAGAAGCAAACAAACACAAAGGAAAAATGAAGACCAACAGAAAAATGGTGACACAAATGGGGAAGCACAAATGACATAGGCAGACAGAGGAAGGACAATTCGTGATGGGGAAAATTGAACTACAAATTGGGAAGAAGGCAAAATAATAGGAATGGGAGCACCATGGCTAAGGATAGGATGAGATGACAGGTGACTGTCATGTTGCCAAGTGCTGCTCCCAGCCAGATGTTATTCACATCAGTGACCACCATTCTGATTAAGCACAACTACTTTTGGCTTTCTGGGGATTGCCAGAAAGTAGTGCAACTCTGATAGTTATTGAAGGACTTGCTTCTGTCAGCCAATGTGGGTGGAAAGCCCCCCTGCCTACACTCTTTAGGGTTTTTTTTGTTGTTTGTTTGTTTTTTTTTTTATATCGGCATTCGAAAAAGTTATAGTTTCATTTCAGTTTGATATTTAGTGATTCGAACTATTAAATTTTCGAAATGCTGATATAGACTCCTGTGATCCACTGGTGGCATAACTAGAGGGGTACCTACTCCCTGATCAGTCATAGACTGTCAGATGCCAACAGAAAACCATCTGCATCATTTCCTTATAGATGAACTATGTTACCCTTCAGACAAACAGGCCTGTAGATATCTCAAGACTCAGAAAGTGATGGCAGGGCAGGTAGATGTAAAGTGACTGCTGCTATACCACAGCCACACCCATAACAGACACCATACGTAGGAACACAGATGAAGATAATCCCCAAAAACAACAAATAACTATAAAAATAGGACAGAGATAAGGAGAGAGACACAACAGCAAAACAAATTATCAGTAATGTATATTACTGTTTGGTATAACAGTACCTGAAGGAGTAAAATGTTGCTAGGTATGTAATGAAATATGTACAGTACACCTGACAGATCAAAAGGTACTATTGAAGGGAGTGTGCCACAAGATGCAAGATGACATGCTGCTTAAACAGTTCTCCTGTATGTATGTTATTAGACCAGTGAATGCAGTGTAAACAGTGAATGCAGAGGCCATGAAAGATTGACAGAAACACCTTTGGTACTATGAGATATGCCCAAGGAGATACAAAGAGGTGGGAAACTTGGCCTACTGGACATCAGAATGCATGGCAACATGGTGATCATGCTATGGGGACATAGCCACAGAAGGAAAAATACCATGAACATGGGACAGAGGAATGTCTGGCAGTAATGCAACATGACATATGACAACCTCCAGTAAATGGCAACCTGCAGAATGACAGAGACATGCCTATGGTATGTCAGGTATAACTGCTTCTGGTAAGGGCCTTAGAACAGGCAGTGTAAAAATAAAGTTGGGCAGGCAGACCACTGTGGCATATATTGAATCCAGAGCTACAGCTATGCATATAACAATGTACGGATCCCACTCAGAAGTGATGTATAGCATGACTCCTAGCATGCTGGAGAAATACCCATAGTCAGTTTATTGATCAGTTCCTTGACACCAGTGGCTCTCCCAAGATGTAGGATGGGTGCAGCAGCACACGGACCTGAATTCAAAGCGTATTTGTATCATGAAGACTACAATAGTAGTATGCAGTGTTAAAACTACTAGCATCAATGTAAAAGTAGACAATTCTGCAGGTATCTAAACCATAAGCAGATATTTTTGCAGCTATAAATTAACTATGGTATGTATTCTTCCACCTGGAGAGTCTTTCTAGATGCCTTCTACAGATCACTTTGTCACTTTGTTTTCCTCAATCATAACAGAAAAGGAAAATGTCCATGACTCAAGTGCCCAACATACGTCCAACCAATTATGTCTAAAATAGCAATGCCAACAACCTGTCTTGAGTACTTACTGCAAAACTGTGGTGCACATTTCCTAAACTACTTTCCTCATTGGCAAAAAAGGTCATGGTGGCACCTCTTCTGGTCACTGTAGTGATACCTGCACTGGTCACCAGTGTACATGATACCCATAGCATCAGTCACCACCCTGGAAACCAGTGCCAGGCATCCACCTTCTATGGGAACCCTCATAAGAGACCCTCAGTAGGCATACCCCATGGTCCTTATTCAGGAAATAAAGATCTATTAATGTCTCGTGCACCAGCAGGGAGACCTTCCACAATAAGTATCCTCAGAAGACAATGGTCACTTCACAATTTTAAGTCTTGAGGAAAATGGAATCAAGTTCATGTCAACAAACAATGTGGCACATAACACATAACAGGCAACAAGATAGAATGACAGTGCCAATGTCCACTATATATTCGTATACAAATGACTGGAATGATACAATGGTGTTTGGAATGTGAAAGACGCACTAGGTTGATTCCATGTAGATTATACAATCCAAAGTGTTATATGTAATTGTACTGCAGTAACTCTAGGGGCTGCAAGATTGTTGAGTACACCTGCATCCCTGCATCGTTCAGTGCACAATACCCTTTATAGTCATTCATGCATATTCACAATAAGATATATGTTTCATTTTATAGTTTTGGTCTGGCACATATTTCAAGATTTGCATTATTCAGAGACATTAACCTCAATTGCATACTTAGTATAATTGGCATGATACAAGCTTTGTAACTGCATGATAAAAGCTGCAGCAGACAGTGCAGTATTCATTGCACTATGGAAATTTGTTGCTTAGCAAAAGAGTAGTGATAGACAGAGAAGACTTCACTCCAGACAGGAAGTTCAGAGCTACAGCTGCTGTGATAAAACTATAAGAGGTAGTGGCATGGAGAGAATGTGTGAGTAGTTTTGTTGTTGTTGTTTTTGTTGTTGGAGGCAGGTTACCTGCTGACAGGTGGTGGTAGCCACAGGATGATTGAGCTATGCAGTATATTGTTACAGTGCTTTACAGATTACAGAACTGTGTAAATTGTGATGGCATCAGGGGACACAAGCCATATAGAGGAGGGAATTGACTGCTTAAATGTCTCCATAGCCATCTGCAGATATGGGTGATGCAATGGTGGGTACTAGATTATCCATGGGATTTGTATGGAATATAGAGGCAGATGCAACAGAAGTTTTAAAGCCATATGTGACAATTATGTGGGTTGAGGTGTATAGCATAGTAAGCATACACTATTAGAAGGGTTGCCTTAATAAATTTACACTGTTCCAGATTCCCCAGAGAAAGCTTTTGGGTTGTATCTGACATGCACAGGAAAGACTTGCAATTGGCTTCATCATCCTTATTTGTTGAATGCCTAAAAAAGGCTGGGATGCACACAGCACTGCCTTAATCACTCTGTATCCATTGGCCCTTGTTCTGCCTAGCAACAAAGTAAACAATATTTGCTAGGCTCAAACCCAGGACCATACACACCATAGCCAAAGTGATTTATTTCGAAGCCAGCTCAGATATATGCAACTGTGCTGTATTCACAAACATAACATCCAGCCCAGTCATTCAAGAATACAGAGAATGTATTCCAACATGTAGATGTATGTGTGTGTGAAAATATATTAATGTCTAAACAGATACAACATATTGATATATGTAGATATATATAAAAAAAAAAATATATATATATATATATATATATATATATATATATATATATATATATATATATATATACACATATATGTAAGCAGATATTTATATCTATATAGGTATATACAGACATACATCTGTAGATAAAGTGGGAACATAGCAGAAACATATATGTCCACATGCACCATTAATGGGGTTGACAGGCACAAACAACATACCTCATGCCCGAACAGGTATTCTCCCCCCACAGCCAAACACATCTGCCCTGCAATACACTACCAACTGTTGCAGATCCCATAACCAGGACATTATACGGCAAGGGCACAAGATGTTAACAGTACGCCATCCCACCTGTATGATGTCAGGCTGGTATCAGTCACATGTCATGTAGTACAGTCAGGCTCATAATGACTCCCATTTTGCAGTTATCTGCTACCTTTGTTAGCCAGAGTCCCGTACTGTTGGCCTGTACTTCAGAGATGTAGATGCCAACCAACAGTGGTCCCAGGAATGAACCATGAGGTACTCCACTTGTAACGTGTCTGGGGATGGATTTGGAGTCAGTTACACCTACAGTTTGGGTTCTGTCAGTAAACCATGTGGAAAACCATCGAGTGGCATAGGGATGTATGGCCGGATTAGTATGTTAATCTATGTTTCCAGACTGGGGGATGGTGTTGAAGGGCTTGGCGAGGTCCACATAGGCTTCGTGCCTTACCCTCTTCAACAGCTATGCAGATGGAGTCAAAGCAGTCAATCAGTTTCAGGAGACAAGACTGGCCCTCCATGAGCCCAATCTGTGTGGGGTCCAGTGTTTGTGGGTTGCCAATGTCTGCGTTCAAAACATCCCTGATAATGCATTCCATGGCCATGCAGATCAGACTTGTCAGACTGATGTGACAGTAGTTCCAGGGATCACAGGTGTATCCCCCCTTGTGGAGTGGGATAACTGCAGCTGTACTCCACTCAGTGGGCACCAGGCCTGATGCGAGGCTATGATTACACATGACAGTTAGGTGAGTTACCATTCCATTTTGTAGTTCATGTAGTACACAGCCCAGGATGTCATCTAGTCCCATGGATGCTGTATTCTTAGCTGTGGGTAGTGCATGTTCTGCCTGTGTGGCCATGATTACTGGGCAATGGAATCCTTTTTGTATTGGCATGGTCCCTTTTGGGGGTGAGAGGGGGTGAATGTGGCACTAAATCAATTTGCCAGGATATTGGTATATTCTGTGGGAGCACTCTATGTAATGTCATTCTGTTGCAGCTCAGAGCACTTCTGAGCATTGCCAGTTAGAATTTGGGCATAACTATATAATGCTGTGTGGTTGTCTGTGGAATCTGTGTCGATTATAGTTATACAACCTGTTTTGGTGGATTCCATGAGGGATCTCAATGTCATACTGGGGCTGGTAAGGGGGTTGTTTGCATCCTTGGATTATCCTTTTTTTCTTCAACAGTGTCTACCATCTGTTGTATAATCTGAAAATGGCAGGAGACCACCAGACTGGCTTGATTATTTGGGAGGTGAGTGTCGTGATTCTATATGGGATGTCAGGAATCATGCACAAGTGGCTGTGCTCATACAGTGCCTTAGTCCAGGATTCATCAGTTGAATTGTCAGCTCCTGTCTCCATGGGTGTCACAAACATTTTCAATTCTGCTTTGAGTAGCATGAAGTTGGCCTTGGAGAAGTCTTTTACAGACAACTGTATATGCATTCCTTTCACATGTTCAGTTTGATTAGCCTATGGTGGGATTACTTTGGTAGATCCACAGCTCCATGTACTGTTGTGATGGCTTAGTAGATAGTTACTGTGACTATGGTGTATAAGGTCCTGGGTTCATGACCTCCAAAGGCAGGTTATTTTTGTTCTGGCCAGTACAGCAGTTAATGCATACAGACTAATTAGGGCAATTTAAGTCAGTCACACTCAATACAATTAAAATGCCCTACTCTGGCAATCCTGCTGATGTCAATCACTGTGAAGTACACCTTTGGGGAAGGGGCACTCCAGCAGTCTCTGTGGTGCATGCTATAACAGTCTATTGCTGTAGTGTGATATAGAACTCTGGTAGGGATGCTATTCTTACAAATGGGAGTTGTGGATGCTTTTGTGTCTGTTCCTATGCCTATGTAGAGAGCAATGCAAGTTTGGCTAGTCACACTCACTATAATTCATTCGGCCTACTTTGGCAGTCCTGCTGATGTCACTCACTGTGAAATAAACTTTTGGGGAAAGAATACTCCACTAATCTCTGTGGCATGTTCTATAATGACATAGTGCTGTAGTGTAATAATGAGTTAGGTAGGGGGTCTTAGTGACAGGTGTGTGTGTCATAATGTGTTGAGGTTTGTGTCCTACGTAGTTGTGACTGTTTAACAACTGGACAATGGTGAGTGTGTTTTTAAACTTTCTTATATTGTGCTCCTAGCATAATTCACAATATCCACTGTGCAGGGATAACAGATGTGATATCAGTACATAGTCAGTCATGGGTTCGATACCCAGGATTGGTAGATGTGTGACACAAACATGTTTACCTTTTGAGTAAAACCAACCCACCCTGACTTATCTTTGCCTCTGTCTGCCTCTCTCACTCCCTCACTGCTGGATGTGGATACTTACACCTGCTTTGCTTAGGCAGTGGCATGTGTATTGTCAGTGATGCTCATGATCAGCTGATGGCCTCTGCACAGATTACAGCCCTCCTCTAGCTGATTGCATGTGGAACAACTGTGGTAACATTCCCATAGCCAATTGCATGGAAACACACTCCAATATCTAGGAACATCATGTTGGTGTTGGGCATTTTCATTCACTGTGAGCAGGAACTAGATCTGTGGTTTGGCAAACAGCATCACAGATGGATTGGGGACTTACCTCTGACAACATACACTGTGGAAACAGGCCAACACACTCGAGGGGGATGTGCCTGTCCTGACTACAGGCTGTAAGTGCTGTTATACTTCAGTTGGGATAATATTGGTTTAGCAGGGTGTGTGTGGATATGGCTGTCCTACATGTTTTAATACTTGTCATGTCAGTGCTATGTTTATGAGGAATCCCCATCTGTAGGGTCATCTGCATACTGGGCAGTGTGTGGTGCCTTGTGTTCCTTGTGTTACCCACATAACACCTATCTCTCATCTGCAAGAAGGTAGTGTGAGGTTTGCAGTCAGTAGATGGTGACAGCCGGGAGATGTACTGACATCATATCCCTCATAGGACATGTTGCATCACACCCTAAGGCAGGAAATGTATGAGGTCATCACAGTGACATGTCAATATTGGCCCTGTGTTTGTGCCCCCAGCAACAACCCTGTCAACCTTTGCACATATGTCATGCAGTAGGGGGTGAATATGTTCTGTACACCATATTAATTGACAGCATAGCTGATAACAAGCCAGTCAGATAACAGACTGATGGACATGCTCATAGGTTCATAGGTTAGTACTAGGCTAACTGCTCTTGCAAGCCATTTTAAGCCTAGCCAATTATCCCTTGTGAGACTCAAACCCTGCACCTTGTGTTTGTAAGGCAAACACCTTAACCATTAGGACATCCTCCCAACCCTGTATAGTATTAGCTTTTACTGAGGACATGACTTGGATGTGTGTACAGTACTGTTATCTGTGTACATAGGGCAAGAGTCTGGAACCTTCAGTATCTCAGGAGTCATGTCTGTCCCCTCTCCCACCAAAGTAAAGTCATTGGGAACCACAAGAGCTAATTGACTCCTAATATGAAGATAACACTGCATATAAGGTTTCAAATATTGTTAAACTATATATGACAGAACTAATTGTATCAGGGCAATACCTAACATCCATCCATGAATGTGTTCCTGTGTTGACCCTGGTTGATCTCTGTGTGTCTTTGTGTGTGGGTGGTGCATTACAGTGTCCATTAATCCTCAGAGGTACAGGGAGCCACTACAGCAGGTTGTTAGAGCCTCATGTGGCTCCAGAGCCACAGGTTGCAAACCCCTGAGTTAGGAATTTGAAGACAATCTGTGTATTGTGCATACATATCTTGGGCACAGACTGTTGTAGATGCAATTGTTCTTTGTCCTGTACTATGTGATTTTACATGCTACCCCAGTGTATGGTACCCTATTTGCTCACATGTTTGTAGGGCCAGGCACATGTGTCCCATACCACAGACACCCAATGGATCTCACTGTGCCATGACCATGTATGTACATTTACTGTGTGAGTGGTACAGATGAGGATGGTGTTTATCAGATGGTCATTATACTGTCATATTAAGCTTGGGTAATCACATACCCTGTTGTGGAATATGGCTGCAGAACATCCTACTGCTGACACATGTACACCTACAACACAACTGGATAACATTATGAAGATCGCAATCAAGCAGTGTACCTAACAGCTGTAATGCATCATTGCCTAACCACTACACTACCTAACAAATGTGTCTCACACCCTACCCCCTACAACATGTTACACTGCAGTACTGTGCTACACTGTTGTACAGTCACCGTGTGCATCAGAACCATATCAGCCTGTCCCTGCATCGATGGTATGGATGACAGGGATGGGGCACAGGTATCATCATATGCACAGGGTGTGATGTTGGTTTCCTGGAGGCCAAGGGTGGCCCATACATTTGATACCATGTATGTGGGTGAGAGGTGGACTCAGGGGAGCTGGCTGAGATGATATGGTGTGTGTAGGTATGAGGTTGCCCTAGGTGTATTTTTGAGAGGGTGTGGGTATGCATGCACACAGTTCTGCCATGTGGCTGCCCTATACAGGTGTTTATGAACAGCTTCAGACCATACCTGGCAGGGTGTGCAGTTCAATGCCTCCGGCCATGGACACGTGGAGTGCACCTGCCAAGTGTTCCACAAGCACATCCAGCTACAGCCCTTGATGTGCTACTCTCACCTGCGGATGACATTTGTCCACTTATAACAGGCCCCTCCTGGGACTGGCCAGCACCACATTCATGTGGCTTGCTGTGGTGTGGTGTAGACAGCACACCCCCCGCACTGCCAGGGGTGCTACTACCACAACAGGAGCCCCTTGGTGTCCTGCCATGTCCATGTTGAGTACCAGCTGATGGTGTTGCTGCCCTATGTCCATGCAGACGTTGCACCACTCCCACCACACGTTTTAGCACAGACAGACCACAGTCAGTGAGGGCCATCATCTCACCAGACCATCTATCCATGAACTCAGTTACTCCATGGATGGCACTAGCAAGTTCATGGGCATTGTCATTTGAGGATGTGAGAGCAGCCCTTTGCAGCCTGAGAGCCTGTCTGTGGTAATGTTCTGTACATGCCTGCACCATCATGACAGCCTAAAACATGCGTCTGGCAGTAGCACCTATGTTGCCTCTGCCAGGGACATGATGTCCAGTTACCCTACCACGAGCAACCTGGGACATCTTCCTATGTGGTGCCCTGCTGGACAACCGGCTATTCCTGCTGCAGCCGGACACAGTAGGCATGGTCACCACACTTTCCTGTGCACTTACACTAAACTCCAGCTGACCCTCCACTGTGGCCACTGGTAATAGGGTGTGTATAGGCACTGAAACTGTGTGCGGGGGTGTGGTGTTTAAAAGGGGGATGTCAAATGTATGCGCAGTGTTGTCCCCTGACAATCCAACCTGTGCCTCACCATTAGTATGATCATCATCGGTGTCTGCATGGACACCTACGTCAGATCGGCTGCAGGAAGGAACGTGACCCACCTCGCCACCTGTGTGGGAGAACAATAAACCCACTTTAAAACCTGTACATCATTGCCTAACAGTACACACACAAACACACACACACACACACACACACACACACACACACACACACACACACACACACACACACACACACACACACCTGTGTTATACCTACCTGTCAATGGCTTTACAGTCAGTCCCACTTGTATGTCCATGTGTTACCCCACCCTGCGTCACACTTGCTAACATACACACATTGATATCACTCATTAACATCACAGTCCTACAAATGGCCACACAAGTGGACACTCCACAAGCCCTGTTGCTAATTTACCTGCCTGACCTGTGTGTGGTGGATTTATATGGCCTCACTGCTGTAATTCGGTATGCACCCTCTGCATGGCTGGAAATGATGTGCATGGCCCCAATATTTGTGGGGTACTATGTTGCATCCATAATATCTCCCACTGGTCTGTCATGAGTATGTAAAGCTCAGTACATGCCAGATATGCTGCTCCGTCAGCCCATCATGTGACAACTGTAATATTTGGATACATTCCCTGGTGTTGACTAGTACTTCCACAATGCATCTGTAGAGCTGCATACATGGGTTGTAGGTGACCTCTCTGCTGACTGCAATATTAAGTGTGTACCTGGAGTCTACGTTCCCTCTGGATGCCTGTTCCGTGCTACAGACCATATTATACTATTTGCTGTCCTGTGAATACACACATGAGAGGTATTCCTGGTGTGTAATGTGGCAGTCCATATCCATGTCCTGCATGGTCATAAATGGAGGTACAGCCATCTGAATACACCACAATCACATGTGCATACGTGGCCACTCACACAAACACACACATGCACACATGCATCCTACATGCATCTACCTCCCTCATGTTCAACAGAGTGACCCTGCATGCAACCTAAATAACAACCAAGAGGAGCGCGCACACATACAGGTGAGGTTGCACATTGATCATACACACAGTCACCCTATTACCCATCTGCCAACATCCAGAACATATGGTACAGAACAGCATGCAGTTCAGCTATATTCAATCCATGCTAGCAATAGTATACATGGTGTGCAATGCTTGTGCTGTATCACTAGGTGATGCCCCTTCCCCTGGATACCACTACACCCATGAACCAGTATTGCTGTGCACCTGTTCTGCACCCTGTCATGTACTGTTTGCCACAACTCATAGGTGTACAACCCATTGTGGAATGTGTAGTTCTGTGTCAGTTATGTCAGCTTTACTTCTCACAGCCCCTATGTTTTTCAGCAACTCGTGCCTAGGATGATATGTGGATAGTTGTCAGCTTTATTTCTCACAGCCCCTATGTTTTTCAGCAACTCACGCCTAGGATGATATGTGGATAGTTGTCATTGGTGAATGCCTGATGCATGATGTACAGCTGTCAACATAAACAAACCATGTATGACCACTGCAATAGTCTTACACTGAGAGCCATCAGTGCATAGCATGGCTATGGAGGGTGTACACACCTTTATTTATTTCACACATACAACCATGATCTGCCATGGGACCACATCACTGCATATCTTAGCAGTACATGAGCCTGGTATGTCACATATGTCCTGTACTTTCACATACAGTGTCTACAGATGGTGTTAGGTGTGCAGCTGCTGACCACAATACATACACAATATGTGGGCATATGTATGCACACCCCTATAATGATGGTTTATCACACCTCTTGTTGAGTGTACTACAACAGTCATTGCTCTTGGCAGGGGTATACCAGCGTGAGCATTGTGCATTTGCTAGTGTATGTTCAGTCTGCCCTACATATGTCCCCCTATGCTGCATAATTGCAACGTCTACCCATGTGCACATCCCATGGTGTTCACACACTGCCATCACTATTGCTGTGTGTGTAGGGTTATGGCTGTCACAGGTCCTGACCTTGACTATGTACAGAGAGAGCCCTTCCTACCATCCTTAGTTTCCCAGCTGCAGTGTACTGGTGTGTCATGCTGTGAGTGACCACCCCTCCTTCTGCTCTTATGCAGATGCATGACAAGTAAGCCCTACACATGTGTGTCACTTTGCAGTGTCCCATACACTGAACACCACATGTTGCTACCTAAACCCAAATGAGAATGTGGATTACTGTAATGCCTTATGCCATAGTGCAACTCTGCAGCAGTTGTCATTGTTCTACAGGTATATACACTGCTGTTGCACTATATATGGGTGTTATTCAGAACATGTCAGTACAGTAGGCCATGTCTACCACCAGTAAGTTACTCCATGCGTACACATTCCGCAATGACAGGATGTTAGCATGCAGCTGTCTGACATATCCTTCCAATACCCCTATCATGCTCTCCCCTGTGAGACTGTGCATTTCACAGCAACAATACATGCACATGTACAGCATGCATTCAGGGTAGGTGTGTTAGATGTGTGCATGGCATATACCATCACCATTACATACTTGTTGTGTTAGCAAGCATCTACATAGAACCAGCTACAGGCTGCTGTCTTGTTGTTATCCTGGAGGGACCTACATAAGAGGGTGAGAGAAGAAAAGGTAGGTGGCCACACCTGTGGCAGTGCTACAGGCTGGGTGCAGTATTACCATACATCAATGGTACATTCCCATAATGCTGCCAAATCTGGACATCTGCTTATCACTACACTGCAGCAACACAATTTATCTATGATATGTCAGATATGCATGATCTACCTGTACCAATGGGGATGTTTACACAACAGTGGTCTATTGATGTGCTCTGTGTGCTTACCTGCATGTTCCCTGGCCGTTGTGTGGGTGATACCCACCTCCACGATGTATGGTAGTTGTTGTAGACTGTTAGGATAGGCAGGTACCATGAGGCTGGCCATAAGCTCCTCCACACGTGTCAGGGGGATGGATGGCATGCCCCTCCCATGGCAAGGTGATCCCTCCTGACTTCAGCAGCACAGCGCCGGACATGGTGAAGCAGGTCACTGCAATGATGCCGGACCTGCTTATATGTGCGATTATGATGTCCAACCTCATTGACCCTGTGGAGTATGTCATTCCACAGGGCAGACCACTCCTGCAGCTCATGTGAATGCCTGCCAAACAGCACAGCATAGTGCTGGATCATGTATGTGAACAATAACTCGTTTTCTTCATTTGAGAATGCGGGCAAACGTACATGTGCCATAGGGTCTGTAAGACATAAAGATGTAAACAGGTCTGAGCAACCAATACAGCAAGGTTACCACAGTTCTTAATACACATTTCTGTCACCCCCTCCACCATATCAGCTTCAACAGACTGTACACACAACTCATTAGTTATGGCTACAGCTTAACTAGCAGTTGGACAGATATTGTATTGTACCACACCTTCTGCTATGTGACTGTAGCCATGTCTCCTGTGTGGACACTATCATTGCTGGCCTGGTACACACTATTCACCTGCATGCCATTGTCAGGGCTCCTATAGTTACATGTATGTCAGTGGTATGGCTGATCTGTGATTTCTGCACATCTATCAGTCTGTGTTATTGGGGATATCTGTGCATGGTGTTTGACATGTATCAGGATTGTGTAGACCATTACTACCACCATATGTTCTATAACAGTGACACAATGACATGTATATGTTGTATTGGCCAGCAGATCCATCTCTCCACAACCGTCTGCCCATGATACCTGGCCACATCACATGTGTGTCCCAACATGGGGCCTCCTCATGTACTGTTACCGCAATACCAGCAAGTGGAACCTCCCAGGGCATGTTGCCCCCCCAGGGCACACAGACATGTTCCTGTCCCCTGGACTCAGGTCTAGGGTCTGTGCCATAAAAGGCCTCCACAGACACATGAGGGATGTACTACATCAGTCTGAAGGACACAGTACACTTTCACAGGGCCAACATGCTCATCTTGCTCAGCCTCCAGACCAGGCACATTAAGGACGTGGAATGCTGTTGTAAGTAGCACTGGGTGGGAGGCTTGTTCCCATTGTGGCTATTTTGGGGCCCATGGGGCATTCACATCACAAAACACACACACCATCCATGGTATTTAGCCACCACAAGTGTTACATACCACCCCTGTAGACTGTCCTCTCCATCTACCACTCCTGACCCCCTCCACATGTGTAGCTGCCATACTTCCCCATATTCTCATTGCATACTTCACAGATGGGGGCTATGTGGTGCTAACAAAAGCATGTGACATACCCCTCCATGGTGCACACACTGCCAGCTGTAGATATCTGTGTGTATTGCAATGTGTACTTCTGCCTCACACATAGCATGCATCACTGTGGTAGTACTATAGGGGACATGTCTGTACAGACATATTTGTTTGTGTGTGTGTTTGTATTTATGAAGACATGTGCATATAGGTATATATCTATATATGTGTAAATATATGTGATGTATATATGTGCACACATATATATATATATATATATGTATACACATGGATATATATATATATATATATATATATATATATATATATATATCTGGACATACATGCTGATATAAATATATATATCTTTATATATTACATATGTGACATATGTACACATATGCATACCTTTATGTGGGGTATATTCAGACATCAGCTCCACAATCTCACCACACCTTCCTGCACAGTTGCAGTGTTCTGCCCTGCTACAACACAGACAGGCGCCACATATGCAATTGGCCTGATATTAGTGGGGTATATGTAGATGCCTATTGCAGGTAACCGTGTTACACACCTATGGCACCCTGGCATGCTACAATACAGATTCACCTGAGTATCCTGCAACTGATGGCCTGTGCCTGCCACATGGCCATCATAATATGACTGTTTGTAAGCTTCTGAGCGACCAGGCCTCTCTGTCTTGGACGGACACCTTCTAGCTTACATTTGTTTCATAGAACTAGCCATTATTTCAGTTTCAACACTCAAGTCTGTTTCCTTGAGCTCAGCAGTTGTTCACCACCTGATTTAAGCTCTAATTAAACTACCAATTATTACAGCACTCAACTTTCCTCACTTGTCTTGATGAACACAGTTTTTAGTACTTAATAAGTAGGCACATATCCAGGCATGTGTAAGGGTCAAGTCACAGTCTTTTCTCCTGTCTACCTGCTGAATCTGGCCATCTTGGGGCAATGCAGCTATTGCCTCAGGTGCTCAGACAACCCTCTCCTCCTACCACCCAACAATATAACGTGTGAAAGACGCAGTCATATAACCAATCTGGAATCAAAGCTCTCTTCACCCAAGACTGGACTAGACAGTCAAGAGGAGAAGGTAAACACTTGCACCACACCACACTCACAACATAGTCCCTGAAAACCTACACTACCAAAACACACACATAAAAACAAACACACCTGCATTCGAGTAGGCTCTCAGTAAACACCTGCCCAAGCAACATGGATCTCCAAAACAGAAACGCAAGCAACGTCCACCCCCCATCACAACCCAAATGACACATAGCCCACAAAGCCAGTGTGCTACTCAACCACAGCACATAAGGCATAACAACAAACCCAACACTCTAGTCATAGCTGACTCTATAGTCAGGCACACTGATGTTCCACTCACCAGGCTACACAGGGAGAACATTACTGTCAGCTGCCTGTATGGTGCCAGGAACTAACACATAATGCATGCACTCAGGTCACTCCACAACAAGTACAGATATGACTCTGTCATTCTCCATGTGTGTGTGAATGACATGAAAAGTACCTCCCTGGACTACATGATAAGGGACATGGAGGAGCTGTCCAATCCTGTAGCCCAGGCAGGTATGACACTATCCCTGAGTAGCATCTTGCCATCACCCAGAATGATACCACAGTACAATGACAAAATGATTAATGTCAACAATTGGCTAAGCTGCTTGTGTCATTCTAATGGGATCCAGTATCTGTCTGCCTGTAATAACATGATGGACAAACCACAATGCTTTGCCAGAGATGGCCTGCAGCTGTCACCCCTGGGATTCCTGGTACTGGCTAAGGCTGTTGAAACCCCTATACTGCCTTTTTTAGGCAAGGTTCAAATGACAAATACACCACCATAACAGGTACAAGCAGGCAAAATCTGAGGGTATTGCTGCACTCACTCGAGGCACACCTTAGAATGGAGAACATTGACATCTGTGCAGTGACAGAGACCTGGTTCAAGGATCCAGAGAGTACACTTGCATTACCAGGCTCTAATTCATACCACACATTTCGGCCACCTAATGTGGACCAAAACACTTAAGGCAGAGGTATGTCCATATTCATTGAGGATATCCACACCTCCAGGCTAGTTATTTAGCATAATGCATCCGAGATTATCCAAGTGCAACTAACTCTGGGCAAGGCTGCAATCCGAATTGTAGCTTGCTACAGATCACTCACCATGCCCCAGGATTTCCACACCTCATTTCTTGATACAGTGGAAAATATTAGGGTACAACCTAACACCCTAATAATGGGCGATTTCAAGTACCCCACCATTAACTGTGAAAAGTAGTCATGTATCAATTCTTGTGCCCAACATTTTCTGGAATTCATCAATTCCAATGCCTTGGATCAATTTAGCCACACCTACACCAGAGGCAGCTATATCCTAGACTTGGTCATTACTAACATGCTAAACCGATGCTCTACACCACAGGTCAGTTTCTCGTTGGTCAAATCTGAACACAAGCCCCCAACCCCCATTAGGGAATCCACCATTAATACTTTCTCCAAAGCCAACTTTACACTTCTTAAGACAAATGTGGGAAACTTCACGACACTTATGCTGACAGACAATAGAGGTATGACTGCTGAATCCTACACAAATGCACTTTATCAGAATTTACACGAGTGCATGGATCATGCAGCTCCTAACAGAACAAAGATGCTATCCTCCAATGAAATGGAAGCCAATCCGGTAGTCCCCTGCCATAAACAAACTCTACAACAGAAGAAATACACTGTTGCAAAACAGAGTAAAACCCCATGATTGGAGGAAGTCCCTGGTCAGCCTCATTAAGAAGCTTGGATCCCTCATAGGGTCCTCCAAAGCTAGCTACGTAAACAAACTCGCCACTGACTCTGAGGACAACCAGAAAGCATTAATGTCAACATTCACATCTTCTCTGTCATATAGCACACTTGCACTAAATATATAGAACCCACTGATATTGCTAACATCCTGGCAGATAGGTTCAGTGTTAACTTTACCCCCTCTCATACCCTAAGGGGCCCATTGCTATACCAGAAGAATGCAAAGTTCCTGTACTCATGACTGCACAGGGAAGCACACTCCAAAGGCAAGAACGCAACATCCATGGCACCTAGCAACATCCCAGGCTGCGTTCTACTTGAACTACAAAACGAACTGGCACACCACCTAAGTACCATGTTCAATCATAGGCTCATCTCAGGCTATCTGCCCACTGAATGGTGCAAAGCAATGGTTATCCCACTCCACAAAGGGGGAGCCACCACAGTCCACAGAACCTACCACCCCATTAGCCTGATGAGCATGGTCTGCAAGGCTATGGAAAGTATCGTCATGGTACTTATACACAACAACATTGGTAATCTCCAAACTCTGGACTTCACACAGTTTGGGTTGGTAAAAGGCAGATCATGTCTCCTACACCTGATAGGCTTCTTGGAAGCGGTCAACAAAGCTGTAGATGAGGGTAAGGTGGTTCACACAGCCTATCTCGATCTCGCCAAGTCATTCGACACAATCCCCCACTCTGGAATTTTATAGGAACTCACTAAACTAGGTATACATCTGTATGTAAAAAATATTCACCAACTTTAAACCAAAATAAACACAAAAATGAAAAATGAACAGCCAATCACAATATTTTGTCAGTGCTTTCGTTTACTTCTCATAGGTAAACTTCATCAGACAAAATCAATTTAAAAGTACTTCACTTATATACACTTTCAACAATGACATCACCAAATCCCTTAAAGAATTTAAAAATACAATACATTACATTTTAAAGTACTAATACATAATTATTCACTTAACAGGAATATACTATTAATTAATATAATTTCATAATAAACCTAAGAATAAAAATATGTGTATATATAAAAATAAAGTAAAATATGCACATATATATAAATCTCACATACAAAGACAAAACTGTGTAATATCTATTTATTTCAAAAATGGGCAAATGTAAACCCATTATCTCATAAGTGCTTTCATTTTTAGAATACTGCCTATAGAAATAGAATCATTTAAACCTGGATGGACCATGGCATTCAATTTTAACTGCCATAAAAGTTATTTTTAATAGTATATTCCTGTTAAGTGAATAATTATGTATTAGTACTTTAAAGTGTAATGTATTGTATCTTTAAATTCTTTAAGTGATTTGGTGATGTCATTGTTGAAAGTGTATATAAGTGAAGTACTTTTAAATTGATTTTGTCTGATGAAGTTTATACATCTGTATGTGACAAGATGGGTTGCCAACTGGCTCACTGACAGAACCCACACTGTGAAGGTAACAGACTCCAAGCCCAGCATCAGACCAGTAACAAGTGGAGTACCACAGGGTTCAGTGCTGGGTCCTCTCCTGTTTGGTATCTACTTCTCTGACATACATGCTAACACAGAAGGTCTTGGGTTAATGAAGTTCGCAGATGACTGCGGACTAGGAGCCATACTCAACACTCCAGACAATGTAGACATCCTAAAAAAAGTGCCTCGCTGGGACAGATGGCTGGTGTCAAAGCCATGGGTGGAAGCTGAAGGCCAGCAAGTGCATTGTCATCCCTTTTGCTGAAAACTCTGTACCCATGAAATAACACATAGGAAGTAGTCAACTTAACATCAAAAGTGTGATGAGAGACTTGTGGACACAAGTGGACAGTAGTCTCTCCTTTGATAATGACATCATCAGTGTAGTCAGGAAATCCTTCTATGTGGCACACCTCATCACAAAGGGTTTCTCATCCAGGGAAAATAGGTAATTGTTCCACTCTAGTCGTCACTCATTAGACCCATTATAGAGTACAATGCCCCTATTGGTATGCACCTCACAAGACATGTACAACAGCTGGAAAGGCCACACAACTACCTCACATAGAGGATTACCAACCTCAAACAGATGCCCTACACACACAGTGTCATTAAACTGCAGATTTACTCTGTCACATATCACCTACTCAGAGGCGATTGCTGTCTAACATATACAGCTATGTCACACCCAGAGCTTTTGGACATGCTCCACTTAAAGTTATCCCAATCCCTCGGAGTTGCATGCTGTACGGACCTACACCTTGTCACCACAATAAACAACACATGCTGGAGGGATACATTCTGGTCCCAGATACTTCCCATACTGTGGAACTAACTAGCTATCTATATCAAACAAAGCTCCTCAGTAGCACTCTTCAAGTCAAATCTGGAAAACTGGCAGAGAGATAGAGATTTCACACCAGGGATCACTTCTGTGGCTCTGCTCGACAGTGGCACAGGAAATTAAAGTTCTTGGGTGGCAAAAGCCAGGGTAACTTTTGGCTAGGCTTCTATAGGCCCTAGGGCCAATAGCCTAGTACCTACCTCTGAATCTATGCACTTATAATGGCATTATGTCTACCACCAGCTATTGGCCATGTAATATACATACTTCCAATTACATAACACACACTATGATGGCTTACATCCTATCTGTCAGTGCTGACTTGCACAGTTAAGGGCTATGGCCCACTACCCACAGGGACAGACACTATTGTCCATCACAGATGTTCAGTTCAACATCATCACAACAACACATGATGACACATATAGCTATTTCAGAATAATCCATCCCATTATGATTGAACAGGTATTACATTCTATTACATGTATATGTACTTCACATACCTCTTGTTGGACAGATGTCTAGCTGTATAGCACCTTTCTGCACCTTTCTCTCTCTTTCTCTCTCTCTCTCTCTAGTAAATGGATTGAGCTTCTTTGACTAGATTGCACCCTGGCTTTAGTAGGTGATGCACATGATCAGGTGATGGCCTCTGCACTAATCAGTGCTCTCCACTTGCTAACTGCATGCAGCTTGCTGTGTAGTACTTCCAATTACCACTGTCATGGCAACCAGTTACTATAAATCCCTACATTGTGTGGGCATGGTCCCTTTACCTTTCCTGTATGATGGACATCCTCCTGTGTGTGGACATCAGTGTTACATACGGCAGGTAGCAATATCTCTTACAGGAGAACCAGCATACTCAGGTCAGCTACATATTTTTAGGTGTTTCCAGAACTACAGACAGAGTGTGATTACATATGGCAGGTAGCAATATCTCTTACAGGAGAACCAGCATACTCAGGCCAGCTGCATATTTTTAGGTGTTTTCAGGACTACAGACAGAGTGTGAGTAGAGTTGTGTTATCCTTTGTATAGTACTGGTGTTACAGGGTGTGTGTGCACATATTAGTTTACCTTGGAATGCAGTCTGTCTGCATAGCTCTCAGCTGTGAGCCTATCCTCCTGGTGGTCAAAACTGTGCCTATCATGTTTTGTCTGTCGACTGCATAGGTCCTGTGTTAGATATTTTACTGGCAGTATGTGTTGAGTGCTATCAGTACAAGGCTACATCCATTAAACTTTCTAACATAAATCCCCTGACTAAGGGTATGTTGCAGACTATCCTGTAACACCAGTGACTTGCTGAGTGCATGGCAACAGTTGTCCAGATATGGGCCTCTGTTCCAGCCTCTGTCCTACATCTACATACCAAGCTTAGTGTGGGTATCAGGGGTGAGCTGACTTAAGTTATCTGGATGTACAGTACCATACACTTCACCTATATTTGCATTACATGCATTAAGTGGGTTGAGGCAGGCCTACAGCCTCCTGCCATACAAAGTGTTCTGTTTGTCAGTGGGCTTGTGATGGTGTTGGTTATGGCTTGTTATGTAACAGTTACATCCCATTTGGTCAACTAACGTCTTTACCATCTACTGAATCTGTACAGAGTGTACATAGGGCTGCTAAACTGTACACCTGCATTACTTACTGTTCATTGTTTGGTATCCTGGGGCACAGCCTGTCTTTACTATTGTCACATCTGCAGGGCTTGGCATGAACAGCAACAGTTGCGGTCCTTTCCAGAATACTGTATTAGTATACCTGTTTCACATTTGCATTACCCTGTTTATATGGATGTCAGTGTCTGAACATCTATATTACATGGCATCTAGAACTGTTATAGTACACAAATAAAGGTGTTCCATTTATACAAACCTATGTGTGGTGTTTTTTCTATAACCTCTCTGTGGGTAAATGTTGCAGGCAACAAATGTCATTTGTATAGGTGGCCCATACAGTGTCCAGGTGTTCAGGTGTTAACTGTAGGCATAGTGGCTGTTCCATATTGTGTGCACTGTCTACATATGTATCTTAATGTGCACATCTCTGAGTGTGTATGTGTAGTCACATGTATATCTATATGTACAAAATATATATATTTAACTATATTGTATCTGCATATATGTGTCTGTGTATATTTATCCTAGGGCTGCTGATAGCTTCCACATTTTACATTTCCTATGGGAGCCAGAATGTACTACATGATATGTTAGCATTACCAGCCTGACATCGTACACACACACACACACACACACACACACATACATATATATATATATATATATATATATATATATATATATATATATCTCTATAGCTACATATATAGAGATATATAAAGATATGAGTGTAGATGTAGGCATTTGCATGTATATATATTCATATATATATATATATATATATATATATATATATATATATATATATATCTACATATATCGATATGTTGCATGTGTTTAGCTATTATATTATTTACAAATACACATACATATACCTAACTAACTACATTTCCTATACTGTTGAATGACTGTGCAGGATGATATATTTGTGATAACATAAGACTTGCATGTGCCTGCTGTGGCTTAGTGGCAAATCACATTGGCTGTAATCTACCAGGGTCCTGGGTTTGAGCCTTGCAGAGTTCATTCATTTTGTTGCTGGGCAGAACAGGGGCCATTGGATACAGAGTGATTAAGACACTTTTAAGCATTTGTGAGCAGGTTTGAGCAGGTTTGTGTGACGGTAAGCACTGCTAACCTCAGGTTACAGTTTCTTACACTCAGTTAGCTTCTACTTTGACTAATCTGTGGAGGCAATGCTTACCCCCATGCAAATGACCTTAAACATGCTTACTACTGCTTATTTGTGCTTATACGTCCTTACTAGTACCTTATTCATTATGACACTGACACTTCACATGTGCATTTAATGCAGTATTCCAGTTCACATTTAAATGCTATTACGTATGGCAATCAGTTGTTAAAATATGTTCATATACAGATTTTACATGGAAAATTATATGGGCTGCAGTGAGACTTGAACCAATAATGCCTGTTCATTAGGCAAATGCTCTAACCACTACACTATTGCTGTGTTACTTCATTTGCATATATATTCCTTCTTATCCTCTTCAGCCTTTTCAGCTGCTTTAGCCATATCTAAGTGATGGTCAAACCCATGCACCTATGGTTAGCTGTACTCGGAGTTTAAAAAAAAAAAAAGGGTTTCTGCATTTTATTTAAATGTACTGTTGCTGTTGATCACATGGGGACTGTTGGTGGGGATATGTGGACATCTATGAGTGGTCTCACTCCTTTATTTACACATTCTTCTGTTCTACTTTGCAGAGGTGTGTTTATTCTGTGAGCTCTGCTCTCAGACACGCCCCCTACACTCGTCCATGCTCCATGTAGCATTAGGAGTTCAGGCAGTGCGCCTTCATTAATATGCATGGCATGCTGCTGTCTTCCTCTTAAACTGCCACTTCCATGCAGGACTAGATTAGTCCTGCATGGAAGATTAGTAAATCTGGGGGAGAGTCTATTCCCTGGGATTCATGAAGTTGAAATTTCCATGCAGGAGCAGTGTAGGTGCTCCTGCATGGAATATGGCCACTGGGTGATCCAGGAATGTGCCATTTTGACGTACACGAGCCTGCCTACACTGTTCCTGCATGGTAAGCCCTGCAGTATGCTAATACACTCAGTTGCTGGAGAAAAACAAGCAAATGAGCTGATTTAGCGATTCAGGAAGTAGGCCGGTCTCCATGCAGTAACAGTGTACAATGTATACGGCTACTAACCAAATACATTTCTGCAAAATAAAAAAACAGAGGCATGACAGCCTTAAAGAAAGCATGTAGTCCCTTAATTAGGCATGCCAAAGGCCACATATATGGCCATTGGTGTGAAAAATAGTTTATTTTTTGTAAAATAAAAGGTTTTTTTTTTTGGCCGATCTTAAGCATAGGGCAGCAGCGCGCAAACAGGATCATGCCGAAAATGCAAAAAAAAAGGAAAAAGTCAAGTTTGAGAGAAATCTGCATTTTGCCATAATAGTCAATGGCATGCAGAATGAAAACAATACCAGGGAATAGTGGTTGCTAAGGAGAAAGGCTCCATGTAAGTGTGGTAACTCAGGAGTAAGTTAGCGGGGTATGCAAATGAGGGGATTTATACTGAATCACAAATTTCTTCTAAGTGTCACACTGCACCTAACTGTGTAGATGCTCCAACACCATGGTGTAGACAGGAGGAGCAGCTAACAAGAAAAGGGGGTGTGTCATAGCTGCTGTAAGCACATTGGAGCTCAGTGGCCCATGTTTGCCCTTAGCTAAGCACAACTAAGGCAGAGGGTGTATCCGAGGCTGTATTTCCCTATTATATGAAATGCAGAGCACATTTGCATCTAGGAAGGTCCAGTTCTGCTGAAACATATTTCCTTTAGCTAAATGGGTGTGCCTGGTGCACACTGGGCCTAAAACACAAAAAAAACCACAGGAGATAGCAGAAGTGTTGACATTAGAGCAATGGGAATGAACAGCACACATCAGGGCTTTAACGAGGAGAAAATGGAAAAGGGAAACTGCAGAAGGAAGGCAATCAAGTAGAACAAGCATAGCTGGAAGGTGGAATGTATCAGAATCAGCCAATTACACAGGCAGCAGCCCAGTACACTACTATAAACTATGCAAACACCTTTCAGTCTGGTTTTTACCACAAACTCTACACCACTGGTGTACACATTCAATGGAATTTTAAACTGACAAATCTAACAAAACATGTTAGGGGCTGCTGTTGCTCTGATCTATCAGCATAGAGACTGAGGGTGGTAAGGAGGAAAATGTTGACAACCAACTCAGACTGAGGAGGAGGAGAAGAGTGTTCAGACCCAGGGTAACCTACCAGGGCGACATTGTCTGGAGATAGTAGAGTGATACAGGGTGGACAGGGGCATACTTCTGCAATTTGTTGAGCTGTGCTGGCCCCTCACCTCAGAGCCAGAACCAACAGAGGGGAACCCATCCCAGTGGATACCAAGGTATGTGTAGCCTTAAGAATACTAGCTACAGGTACTTTCCAAAGACCAACTGGGGATAACATGGTGGTTTCACAGGCATCTGCATCCAGGATACTCCACCAGTTCCTGGATGCCATGCAACCACCTGACGCTGAGCACATTCACTTCCCCAGCACCCGTGAGGAGAGGACCAGCAATATGTGTCTCTTCCACCATGTAGCAGACTACCCAGAGGTACTGGGTGCCATAGACTGCATGCACATCTACATCAAAGCACCACCTGGTGAACATGTTAGGGTCTAAATAAACCACAAGAGATTCCCCTCCATCAACTGCCAGGTCATGTGTGATTTCCAGGGCATTATCATGAACATGTGTGCTGGCAGCCCTGGAAGCTATCATGACTCCCACATCTGGCATTCATCACAGCTGTACTGGGCGTTTGCCAGTGGGGACATCCCATATGGCCAGCTGGTGGGGGATGCTGGCTGTGCACTGCAGCCGTGGCTGATGGCACCCATCAGAAATGCACATACACCCCACAAGAATGCCATAATGAGGCACACGCATAAACCAGGATCATTATAGAGTGTATGTTTGGGATGCTCAAGTCACGGTTCCGCTGCCTTGACATATCCAGTGTAGACTTGCAGTACTCTCCAGACACATGTGCACACATGATCATAGTATGTGCCATGCTTCACAATATGATCCTGCGGAAACAGCTACAGCAGCAACAAAATGGGGAAGGGCAACACAGCCCCCCCAACCATTGCCAAGGCCTCCACAGGCACAGAGTGACAAGGAGGAGGAACATCCTGAGCCTGCCACTGTAGGCAGATGGAGGTGTGCCCAGTATGCCCTAGCCTTGTCAGAGAGACAACGCATAGCACATACACTGACACTGTATGGCCCAGGGACTGATCTCTCTCCTCTCTGAGTCACACACACAGTAAAATGGATACCAAACATCATGCTACCTCTACTTGACCATGTATAGGCAGCGTATTGATGCATCTGACATAGTCAGCCCTCAAGCACCACCCTCACAACATCACAGGCACAAGGTAAGCCTGTCTCTGTAACAAACTAAACTAATGGAGTGGAATTTTCTGATAGCATATCTATGGTATTGATCAAGCATGTAAGGGAATGGGGTGGCTAACTGGTATAGCAGCAGACAACTGACAGCTCTCTGGGACAGCATGAAGTGTATCCCCAGTACTGCCCTACCCACATCATGCAGTACCTCCCTAGTTGACAACTACCACTGCAGTATATGTGGTGAGCCAAATAACTGTGGGGGGTCATAGGTCACATGCATGGGTGTCAAGTGGAAGTCCCATACCTACCACCAACCACACACAGCAGATCAGCTGTAGAAAACCATACAGAAATGCCTGGCAAAGGCCCCCACATGGCAATATCCATGAAATCCCCACCCACAGACTTTTATACAGTGATATAACAGCAGGTCTGGCAGTGGCATTATGGCTTTGAAAGGTAAGAAGTCTGAAATTACAAATGTCTATGTTAGAAGAATATGACTTGTGGTTGATACTGTTAACGCCTGTAGTGTGAAAGATAGGGCACACCACTATGCTAAATGGGACCAAAATCTTAAGCAAATATCAGCACAGTTTGTGCAGATGTGTATTGTGTACAATTGTGTCACCCCCCCCCATAGTCCCATAGAAATGCAGTAACATGTTCCTAGCTTTAAGCAGCATCCAGCTGTCAACCAGAGTGATGGCACAATAGTAACAGAAAGCAGTTGTCAGTAACACACACAGTCAACTTACTGGTGCCATCCCAGGTGTGTCTCCTGCTGGCAGCCTGGGAACATATGATCATCAGAATGCACTGCCTTGCTACAGATGGCCTGCATCTGTTACACCTGGCCTACAGGCCTCTGGCAAATGCCTATGCCTCACCCACAGTGCCTTTTAGGAAGTGTCATGGGGTCCATAACATCAAGATAACACAGTCCACAAAATGCAAAGAAAGGCCATGCTGATAACTGCTAGGAGCAAACCTGCCAGCCTCAGGGAGCCAGAAATCTGGACAAAACCATGAATAATAGGGTGATGAATGTCCAGAGAGAAGGACACATGTGAAATACTGCTCTAATAATGTTATAATGGTGATGGAATGATTTGTATTAGCATGAAATGTCTGATGGGGACGAAGTCTGAAACTGCAATGTCAGCTGTTAGTAATATCTGACATCAATCCTGAGTGACTTGCAAAACATGTTTGCTGGAAAACCACACTTGTTTGGGTAACCAACAGGATATATGAGTCATGGATGTTGACATTCTGTGATACTCTATACAGTCGACAGGTAGGGCTAGGAGTTTAAACATGGGAATGCACTCACTGCAGGCAGGCCTAACCCGGAAGATGGTGACATGTCTGCACCCAAAGTACCTTGGGACACAACCATGGGGAGTAACACACCCCCTCCCTGATCACTCATCCTATGCAACATCCTGAACCCAATATGTGGCCATCCAAGCAAAATGAGGTGGGCCATACATAAATGTGTGACAAACACACACCTCCAGGCTGGTCAAACAGTCTGACACACACACAAGACCCTCCAAGTGCAGGCAACCATTGAAGAGAACACAGTGCAATGTACTGGTAGCTATAGGCAAACATATCTGCCCAGGTCACCCCCCCCCACCCCCATATCCTATCCCCTGCAAATCTATCTGGAGTCTGCCTATCACCCTGATCCTGTCTGACTTATATTACTCAACTGTGGACTGGAGATCAGACCAGGCCAGAACATAAATGCACAGAGATTCCACCATTGTAATATATCACCAAGGTGCTGGACCATTTTTACAGCACCAGCAGTCAATTGCTTGTAGGCACACCCCTTAACAGGCTGGATTGTGCAAAAATTCATGGCATTTGGCCCATAAACCTGGTATGTGCATCATCTATCCTGTATTCCTCTGGTAAATCACTGTTATGATCTGAGGAGTTATGCCATGAGGTACTGAAACAATACATGACAGTGTCAAATGTTATATATGACAGATGTCTGCTAAAACAAGCCCTGTAACCCTAACAACCCATGCATTACTGAGAGAGATTGTCACAATCACTGTATGGCCAATTGTCCCCACATTATGATAGGCTATCTCCAGATATCCTGTACCAGCAGGTTGAGCGGTATGGCTGTAGCACAAAACAAACTGGACTGGAGTACAGCAATCCCCGGAATTGAGTCTCACATGTACTATAGAAGGGCACACTGGGCATGTTCATATACTTGAGTAATGTCATTAGGATCTAGGAATGAACTGCCTCCCCACCCAGTGCACTTCCCATTGCCCACCTTAGCAGTTCTGAAGATGTTAGTCACCACAGAAGTCACTTTTGTTAGGCCCAGTCCCATAAGCTCTGTGGCATGTGTGATACCTGTATAACACTATAGTACAAATAACTAGTAGGAGTGCTAATCTCAGTCCAGCAAATATAAAAGTGTGTGTGTGTGTGCGTGTGTGTGTGTGTGTGTGTGTGTGTGTGTGTGTGTGTGTGTGTGTGTGTGTGTGTGTGTGTGTGTGTGGTGTGTGTGTGTGTGTGTGTGTGTGTGCAAGACTGAGGGCGTTGTGTGTTTGTTTATAGGTGAAACAGTTTTATGCCATTCCCACCCACAACACTTCACAGTGCCCCACCTTATCAGTCTAGATGATGTCAGTCCCTTATCAGCACCTTTGGCCAGTTCTCTGCCCAGGAAGGTCTGTAGTGCATGTGATAACTATGCAACACTGTAGTGCAAATAACTACTAAGGTAGGGTTCCACTCTCACATCTGACAAGTGTGTGTGTGTAAGTGTGTCTGTTTGCAGGACAAAGTATTTTGATAGGTTTAACACCCACTGCCTTACTTTATCAGTCCTACTGGTGTCATTCCCCATATCAACACCTTTGGCCAACTCTCAGCCTAGTAAGATCTATAGTGTGTGCAGTAACTGCATAACCCCTATGGTACAAATAACTATTTAGGTAGGGGTTCCACGCACACATCTGGTAAGTATGTGTGTCTATTAGAAGGACAAAGTATTTTGATTTAACACCCACTGCACTACTTTATCAGTCCTGCTGATGTCATTCCCTTTATAGGTTCACAAGTATGTAGTAGGCTAATGGTCCAGGAGCCTTTACAAGCCAAGCACATAGAAGGGCCCTGTCATTGTGCCACCTGATGTTACTTCCCAGGGCCTGTATCACGTATAGCCACTACAGTGATCCTTGGGTTGAACTGTTTATTACCCATCCACTCATCAAGATTTGTTCTGGAACAAGGTCAGCTAGGTGCTCTGCATGACATGTATGGGAAGTGTATTCCAGGGCATGTGCAGTCTGTTGGTGAGGGACTTGTCCTACCAGCATGCTGTAGTGATTGTGGCACTGAGGTAGAGGTCTCTGCAGTGTATGGTGTGGATGGATATATGTAGCATTTCTAAAACAGTTGGGTCAGACATGGCTTTGTAAGTCAAGCACAGATAGCTGCTAATGAAACAGAGAATAGGCTGGGTCTTCTGAGTCTTTCTGTGTAGGAGGTGTATTCAATGCCTAGGAACCCCTTTCTGAAGTGCTTCTTTGGCCTCTCTAGCTGTAGCAAGTTTCTAGTGAGGTACATGGCAAATGGCCCATAATAGCCCATAATACTTGAGGAGTGGTCTAATGAGGGAATACTAGACAGAGATCATTACCTCTGTCTTCCTGGATGCAAAACCCTTGATAATGCAATGTGCCATATAGAAGGACTTCCTGACCACAGCGGCAATGTGGTGTGTGAAGGAGAGGTTGTCATCCTGTGTCCCCAGATCTCTTATAATGCCTACAGGGTTCATTGGTCTCCCATTGATGTGGTATGTAGTGGGAACTGAGTGTTTTGTCAAAGGGGATGATGATGCATTTTGTGGTGTTAAGCTTCTGGCCATGGTTTCCACACCACTCATTGGTCAGAGTGAGGCCTTTCTGTATGATGTCTGCATCACTTGTGGAGTTCATGATAGCTCCCAGCTTGCAGTCCTCTGTGAACTTGGTCAGGCAGAGTTCCTCTGTGTTAGGCTGGACTCCTGAGAAGTAGATGTTGGACAGGACACTATTCAGTACTGATCCCTGTGGGACTCCACTCTTGACAGCTTGCCAGTCTGACTTGGAGTTTGCCACTGTCACACTGTGTGTTTTTGAACCAATTTACACACCACCCACTGATATAGGGTTTGATGCCTAGTTTGTTGGGTTTATCAATAATTCCTGACTAAGGAATGGTATCAGAAGCCTTGGCCAGATTGAAGTAGGCTGTATGCAGTGCCTTACTGTCATACACAGCCCTGGTGACTCACTCAAAGATGTCAACCAGGTTGAGCAGACATGATTTGTCATTCACAAAGCCAAATTGTGTGGGGTCCAGAGTTAGGAGACCACCCATATCTTGGTCAATCAGGTCCCTGATGATGCAGTCCATACCCGTACATGGTAGACTTGTCAGGCTAAGGGCCCAATAATCCCCAGGATCTGTAGATGCTACCCCTTTATGGAGAGGGATGACTGTAGCAGTGTGCCATTTTGGAAGGGCAATGCCTGAGGTGAGACTGTGACTGACCAGGGCACACAGATGTGGTGGCAGTTCTCTTTGTATGTCATGTAGAACACAGACACATATATGTTGGGGTCCCATGGAAGCTGTATTCTTGCCTGTGGACAATGCAGGTCTAACCTGGCCTGCAGTAATGCTGGGTGTTTGCCATTCATCTGCTATTGTGATTGTCCCCTTGGGGGGAGAAGGGGTAAATCTGGCACTGAATGTGTTGGCAAAACTGTGGCCAATATCTGTTGTCTCAGGATAGGAATTAGCATTTTGCAGTAACTCACAGCACTTGTTGTTATTCCTGTAGAGGTTGTTGATATAACTATTAATGGCTTTTGAGATTGTTGCCAGTGTATGCTGCAATTCTGCTGTCATAGTTGCCTGTAGGTGATTTCATGAGTGATCCCAAGTTGTGTTTGCGGCTTTTAAGGGGGTTCACCAGTCTTGGGACACTACCTTTTTCTGCAACAGTGTCTTTCTTCTGTTGTACACTTTAGTAATGGCAGGGGACCATCACATTGGCTTCCAGTGTTTGGAGAACAGTTTCTGGGTTCTGTTGTCTATGGCTAGTACCATGCATCCATGTACATGTTTGTGCAGTGCATATGCATATGATTCGACAGTCATGCAGCTATTTCCCATTGGCATGGGTGCAGTGAAGTCATCCACCCCTGTTTTTATGACTGCAAAGTCAGCTTTGGAGAGGTTTTGCAAGGTGGTTACCTTTGGGGGGTGTGGGAGAGATGATGAGCTCCATGTTGATTACATCATGTTTGGATCTGACCAGGTAGGGATTGACAACTGTGATCGAGCAACAGTCCCATATGCAAGTAATCAACACAGGTCAAGGTTGTATAATCTTCTACTGGGGGTCAATATGAGCCAGTCAGGGCACTGGAACTGATAAATTCCAGGAATAGATGGTCCAGAATACTGGTGCTTGACTATTTTCCCCAGGTGATGGAGGGGTAGTTGAAATCTCCTACTATGTCAGTGTTGGGTTGGACCTTCAAAGATGCCAGGGTGTTGAGGAATGTGCATTGACAGTCTAGGGACATAAATGGGGACCAATAGCAGGCTATGGTGTGGATTGCACTATTACCCAAAGTCAGTTGTACCGGAAGTACCTCCAATGCATTATGCTGGGATACTAGTCTGGAGGTGTGCATATCCATTATGAATATGGAGGCAACACCACCTGTGGAGGTGTGGTCCATGTTTGGGGCCTGACAGCTGGGGAATGCATCATAGTCTGTTAGTGCAGGGCTGCTGTCTGCTGCTGTGAACCACCTCTCCGTTACAGCACAAATGTCAATGTCCTCCACTCTGACGAGTGTTTTGAGTGACTGCATCTTGACAGTTAAATGTCTACTGCTGAGCAGCATGACCCTCAGGTTGCATACATGTCTAGCTGTTACGGTGGTAATTTGATTTGGGACACTGCCTAATAAGGCACTATAGGGGTGGCAAGACACTTACCCTGTACCTGGAAACCCAGGGCTGATAGATTTAGGACATCTCTCGCAAGGCATTGAGGTTTGTCAATCATGTTATCCCAAGCAGAAAGGTACTGGATCCCCTGAGAATGACAACACAACATGTAAGCCAATGTTGCAGTCAATTAACTGTTGATAGTACTGGAGAATCATTCTGGGTGACAGCAGTATACTGCTCAGGGCTACTGTCACACCTGCCTGGACCACATAATCTGAGAGTTCAACCATGTCTCTTGTCATGTAGTCCAGGGAGGTGTGTCTCAGGTCATTCACACCCACATGGATGATGACAGAGTGATACTTGTAGTTGTTGTGGAGTGGACTGACTGGGTGTATCATGTGTTGGATGCTGGCATGTGATAGACAGTTGGTTGTTACCTATGCCATAATCAACTTAGTGAGTGGGACATCTGTGTGCCACAGTACTGAGTCACCCATGATCACTGTATTGTGCAAGGTGGTTAGCCTTAGGAGCTTAGGTTGAGGGGCACACTGTGTAAGTGACATATGTGTCCTTTGACATGTGCTATGTCATTGTGTCTGAGTAGGTTCTGTCTTGCTGGTCTGTGCTGTTTGTGTAAATGTCCATTGAGTGCCTCTGTGAAGTGGGTTGTGTGACTTTTCAGTGTATGTCAGGGCTGTCATAGTGGGTGTTGTGGTGAGCTATGTGTTCCACATGTTGTAGTACAGGTGTTGATCTTATCCTCTTGACCAGTTAGTCCATTTTTTGCTGCTGAAGAGTGCACATTTCCACATTTGGTGATATAGGGGTAACTCTCACTGGTTTGAGTGTTTGGAGTTTAGAGAAGAAGGGTTGTCTGTGTATATGAGGCAGTTTCAACAGTGCCTCAGAATGGACAAGTGCATCAGGTTAATGGGTAAAAGGACAGAAAACTGCACTTCAATCATGCCAGGAGGGGTGGTCATAACTAGTATGTACTGGTGATAATTCCATGATGAACGAGTACTGCTGATGGCTCCCAGGTGTGATACACTTATTGATACAATAACCTGTTGAAGTGCAAGGCTATAATACTATTTTAATTACAATACAGAAAGAACTAGCAAGATGTAAGGCAAAAACTAAAGGCAGACCTCCTGCCACCTGTAATACTTTACCTCAGCTGTGCAGTTATCAGCACCTTTGGCCAGTTGTAAGTCCAGTAAGCTCTGTAGTGCATGCTATACCTACATAACACTATAGTACAAATAACTGGATAGGCAGGGGTTCTAATCTCAATACTGACAAGTGTGTATCATGCACTGTGTGGGTTATCCCATTTTTGACTCGTGTACCACTCTTTACACTTCCCCCACCCTTCTTTACTACTGCTGCTGTTGTTGTCATTCACCTTAGAAGTACATTTGGACAAGGTGAAATTGTGTAAGCTTCATGGTACATCTGCTAACTACATAACACCATAATGGAAATAACTAGATAGGCAGGAGTTCTAATCTCAATACTGGCAACTGTTGCATGTGTGTTTGTGTGAGAATCATGTACTGTGAAGGTTATAACCACCACACTCATCCTAATTTAGTAGTCCTGTTGATGTCATTCACCTTACAAGTACCTTTGGATGAGGTGAAATTGTGTAAGCTCTGTGGCATGTCTGATAACTGTGTACCACTATAGTAGACATAATTAGATAGGTAGGAGTTATAATCTCAATACTGTGCATGTGTGTGTGTGTGTGTGTGTGTGTGTGTGTGTGTGTGTGTGTGTGTGTGTGTGTGTGTGTGTGTGCATCATATCTTGTGTGGCTGATACCATTTTGAGGTATGTACCATACATAGCAGGTGACCACCTCTTGATGCCATTACTTTATATAGTGTGGTAATGGCATCTGCCTCACATGTAGCATGTAAAATAATTGTCCAGGCCATACCAGTCCTCTGCACAGATGTGTCTGGAACATCCCGATGTTTGGAGCCTATTAGTGCTCTGTCTGCCTTAACAATGCCCATGTATGTGATATTGTTGCCAAATAGGCCATAGTAAGTGTACTGACACATATGGCAGCATCAGGTATCATACCTGACTGAAACAGCATACTGTTACAATGTCTGCTACCCTCACACTTGTCCAGGCTTGTAGGTGCAATACATGAGTCCAGATTTTGTAAGTAAATTGTTCATGTCATGGGTCACATTAAAAGTTGGGAAAGGTGTGGACTGCCATATTGTGGTCTCAATCAGTATATATCAGAAACAAATGGCATCTTAACAGGTGTGTGTATATATTTTATATTCACTGTATAGCAGTAATGTTTCACACATGTCCCTACCTTAGTCAGTTTGTCCAACATATTTTGCTGGTTTCTGTTCAGACATCTTGCACTGACAGGTTGTGAAGTATGCTACATGAATGTTACATTATCTTCAGATCGGCCCCTGTAGTGACCACTGTGATGCAATACAACTAACCCCACTACAAGTGAACATGCACATAAAGCAATATGACTATTAGTCATAGTTGTGTGCATGGTAACTTGCATGCCCTCCACATGCCTGGTGTATTTCCAAAGCACAACTGAACAATTACATACTTACCAGCTTCAGGCTGCTGTCCCATATGCAGACCAGAGTGACCTATGTAGTTGTGGGAGAGAGGTATTGTCAGCAGACTCACACATGTGCCCTTGGTAAAGGATGTATGCAGCATGTCTGCAAATTTACAGTACAACACCCAATACTACACAAGTTGCTGTCCTTCACCATATATTTGCACTTATGTGCATTAGAAATCCCCATCCACAACTGCAATCTGACCTGGCACATGCATGTAGATACTGTACAGATACAAGTATGTCTCATACAGTAGTCTTCTAATCCTCACTGGGATCTTACCTGCAAGCTCCTTGTCCATTGTGTGGGTGCCATGTACCTCCAGCAAGTGGGGCTTTGTACCCTGGTGTTATACTGTGATGGGTGGCCCAAGCTTGACAAGGATCTCCTCATTTGGTGTCAGTGGGGGCTGCATGGCTGGTTGTGTAGTCCCTGGCCACGGCAGTAGCCCTTTGCCAGGCATGGTGTATGTGGTTGGTAGCATGATGCCGCACTTGCTCATATGTACATGCGTGCAGGGCCACCTCATTTACCCTGTGGATAGGGTTATCCCACAGGGTGATCCTCTCCCACAGATGTTGCTGGCTTCAGCCAAATAGTACTCCATGGTTCTGTACTATGGCTTCCATTATCAGGTTGCATTCCACTGGTGAAAAGATTTCCTGCCAGTGAGGTGACTTTGAACCTGGTAGACACTAACAGGGAAACACATCACAGGACCCCATACATTTGACAACAGTATGTGCAGTACCTGTACATGTACCTTGAATACCAGTAGCCACCACTCACAACCATACCAGTGCCACCACTCACAACCACACCATACCCCTGGAATCTATCAGCACAGTATCAGCTTGCATTGCACTCTTGGTCCTGATGAGTCATATTGCCTGCAGTGAGGGCAAGTTGATTGCATAATCCATCATTCCTCATTCATGTCTGTGTAAATGGATGACATTAGCAATCTTCCATGAGGATGGTGTGTGGATGGTGCTGCAGATTGTTGTGACTACAGTGTTTAATGCAGCTGGGAACATATGCCTGAGTTCATGTAGGATGCAGACAGGGATGATATGGCATTCCATGGATACTTATATTTGTTGCCTTTCAGTAGGCAATATGTAAATGCTCACTGGTGATGAGGGGAGGGGAGGGGTGTGGGTGCAGTACATATCCACCTATAGTGATGCTGAGCCAGGGGGTGATGTTTGCCCTAACCCTATCTGCAGCAGGTTGCCTGTAGCTATGTTGTGTGTGTATGTGATCTGATTGGCCACCATTACAGGTTGGATTGGTTTGTTGCCTCTGAGATTGCAAACATATGGGAAGATGGCCTTGTGATTGTCCTTGGTATATGTCTCCAATTTGTACTCATAGTTGGCCTTACAGTAATCCACATGTGACCTTATATGCTTGTTCAGACAATGGCTGACTTGATACCAGGTTGGTTCCTGCCTTTACTTTGCCCTGTACAGCCACTATAGGGACCAAGTCTGTGGTTTGTATAATGCTGCTGTACAGCAAAGGGGATTACTCTACTTTGGTGGAGGCAGGTATGACAAGTAAGGTATTGCTGAGTCTATACAGCCATGTATGTGTTCAATCAGTTGTTTGTAGTGGGCATGGCCACAAAGTCATAACACAGTTGAACACTTCTCCAATTTAGTAATGATAATCATGCTTATTGTACTAACCATGGCTGTGTCAGGGCAAAGCAACAACCAATAGCTGTAGAAATGTCAATCTTTTGGGTGCACAGTAACTAAGATTACACACGTGTACAACATGTACAGCTTTTTTAACTGACATTTTGCATCCCATGCCTGTTTTCATGAGGTGGACACATACACCTACTCATACTGACATGTGCATAGGTAATACCTCACATATATGTCTGTTCTATGTCAGTATGGCATACTGTATCCACAGTCTTGCTGCTCAGTCATCCCTCTCAACCTGTTACAGCAGGACATCTGTAGGATGCCATGCATATATGGGTGGAATGAGACAAAATCAGTGATAGTGTCTCAATATTGCTGTAACATACTTGAGACATTCAATAGCACAGTCACCTTTGCACTAACAGGCATCCCTGGAGGATGTCCAACAGTCATATGGCAGGAAGAGAGGAGAAAGGCCAAGATGGTGGTATTGAGGGTAAGAATTGTTAATGTTGGCAGTATGACTGATATAGGGACCAGGCTAGCTGATATGATGGCCAGGGGATGGTTGATATATATTGTGTGTGGGCAAGATACCACATGGAAGGGGATTATATCTGGGTGTATGGCAGGCAGGTCACAATTGTGCTATCATGGTGTGGACTACTAGAGGAGGAAGGGGGTAGGGGTTATGCTGAAGGAACAGTATGCCAAGAGTGTTTTTGGAGGATAACATAAGTGTCTGATAGAGTGATGTTTCTGAAACTGTAAGCTAATGGCGTAATGATGACTGTTGCTAGTGCATATGCTATGCAAGTTGGTTGTGCGATGGATGAGAAAGAGAAATGTGACGTCAGTTGGATGACGTGGTGATGACTGTACCCAAGGGTGACAGACTGGTCATTGCAGCAGATGTCAATGGGCATGTTGGTGAAGGGAACAGGGGGAATGGGGAATTGATGGGTATGTATGGTGTTAAAAGGAATGGAGAAGGTGAGATGGTGGTGGATTTTGCAAAAAGGATGGGCATGACTCTGGTGAATATGTACTATAACACGAGGGAGGAGCAAAGCATGACATACAAGAGTGGAGTAAGATGCACACAGGTGGAATATATCCAATGTAGGAGGGCCAGTTTTAAGTAGATTGGAGACTGTAAAGTATATTTAGGCAGCAGAGAATGTTGGTATGTAAGATGATGTTGATTGAGAAGAGGATGAGTGTGGGGGCAGCACCATGGATCAAATAGTGTGAATTGGAAAAGGGTGATTGTGAGGTGGAGTTCAGGGAAGAGTTGAGGCAGGCACTGGGTGGCAGTGACAATCTAACAAATATCTGGTTAAGTACAGCAGAGTGGGTAAGGGACAGAGCTAGCAGGGTGCTTGGGGTGACATGTGGATGGAGGAAGCAGTACAAGGACACCTGTTTGTGGACTGAGGAGGTACTAGACAGTATACAGAGACAGAGGTCAGGGAAGAAGGAGTGGGATTGTCAGAGAGATGAGGAAAGTTGGCAGAAGTATGAATAGATGATGTGCATGGTAAAAAGAGAGGTGGCAAAGGCTGAGGATGGGCATATGAAAAGTTCTATGACAGGTTGGACGCTAAAGAGGGATGAAAAGAATTGTACCAATTGGCAAGACAGATGCGCTGAGCTAGAAAAGATGTGCAGCAGATAAGGTTGATAAAGGATGATGACGCATATATACTCACAAGTGAGGAGAGTGTTTTGAGCACAAGGGCAGTGTACTTTGAGAGGCTGATGAATGAAGAGAATGAGACAGAGAAGGTTGGATGATATGGGTATTGTGAATCAGGAACTGCAATGGCTTAACAAGGAGGATGTAATAATAGCTATGAAGAGGATGAATACTGGCAAGCCTGTTGGTCCACATTGCACACCTGTGGAAGCATGGGGTTGTTTAAGGGAAATGGCAGTGGTTTGTTAGCCAGACTGTTTACTGATATCTTGGGAAGTGTGAGGTTGCTTTAGGAGTGGAGAGAAAGTGCTTGGGTACAGTGTTAAGAATGAGGTCAATGTGCAGAGCTGTGATAACTACAGAGAGATAAAATTGACCAGTCACAGCATGAAGGTATGGGTAAGAGTAGTGGAAGCTAGGTTATGTAGGGAGGTGAGGAGTACTAGTCAGCAGTATGGTTTCATGCGTGGAAAGTGCACTACCAATGTGATGTTTGCTCTGAGACTGTCACTGGTGAAATACAGAGAAGGTCAGGAGTTGCTCTGTGTCTCTCTAGACTTACAGAAAGAATATGACAGGGTGCCTAGACAGGAGTTGTGGTATTGTATGATGAAGACAAGAGTGGAAGAGATATATGTAAGAGTGGTACATGATATGTAAGGCTAGTTTGACAGCATTGAGGTCTGCACTGAGATTGAAGAATGTGTTTAAGGTGGAGGTGGGATGACATCAGGGATTAACCTTTCTGATTTGCATTGGTGATGGACAGGTTGACAGACAAGATCACACGTGAGTCCCCATTGACTATGTTGTTTGCAGATGACATTGTGATCTGTATTGCAATTAGGAAACAGCTTTTGGAGACCCTGGAGAGGTGGACATATGCTCTAGAGAGGAGAGGAATGAAGGTCAACAGCACTAGGACACAATATCTGTGTTTGAATGAGAGGAAGGATAATGGAATGTTGAGGATGCATGGAGTACAGCTGGCAAAGGTGGATGTGTTCAAATGATTGGAATCAACATTTCAGAGTAATGAGGACTATGGAGGACAGGTGAAGAAGAGAGTAAAGGCAGGATGGAGAGGGTGGAGAAGAGTGTCAGGAGCGATTTGTGACAGATGAGTACCAGTAATCATGATGTGTAAGATCTACAAGAGGGTAATGAGACCACCTATGTTATATGGGTTAGAGACAGTGGCATTGACAAAAAGGCAGGAGCCAGAGCTGCACATGGCAGAGTTACAGATGTTATGATATGCACTGGGTGTGACACGGGTGCACAGGGCAATGTGTATATGACAGGCTCAGGCCATGTTGGACAGATACGAGACAAAGTTGGAGAGGCAACATTACATCAGTTTGGACATGTGCTGAGGAGAGGTGCTGAGTATATTGGGAAAAGGATGCTAAGGATGTAGCTGTCAGGTAAGAAGAAGAGAGGAAGGCCTCAGATAAGGTTTCTGGATGTGGTGAGAGAGGACTTGCAGGTGGTTGGTTTGAGAGATCAAGATTCAGGGGACAGGCAGAAATGGCAACAGATGATCCACTGTGGCAATCCTGAATGGGAAAATGCAGAGGACAATGAAGGGGGATGTTGTAATGTCAGTCTTTACAGATTTGGCAAGGATTTGACAGACATAACACAACTCTATGGGTAAATGACTACAAATATGAGGCACACATGTGGTCAGTGTGCAGAGCACTGCACAGTTGAATGGTATGAGCTCAGTATATAACATGCAGTTCAACACACACACATATGCAGCAGTACTTTACTATGCAAACACCATGTATAGGTGTCTCACATTTCTGAGACAAACAAGTATATCCTAGTTGTATTCACAAGTAAGATATGGATATGTACAATATCCCAGTATCTGGCCTAGCATTGTCAAAATCAGTATTGTTCAACACACACTCCAGTATTAGTCATATGTGAGCCATCCTTTCCTGGGGCCTTACCTATGACCTATGTCACTGCAGACAGACCCAGATGCTATGGCCATAGGTTCTGATGAGCAATATATCAGTACAGCAAGCTTTATTGAGACCGATATGTTAAACTTCTTCTTTCCCATTCTTACGTACCCCTACTGCAGTCCATTAAATGTTTACTTGTTCGACATACCTGTCTTTGTATTTTTCTTTGTAGGTGGTTATATGCTGTTATTTGTTTTCTTTTCCTCAGTTTCTCACTCTCCCTCTCTCACACATGTAGGGTGTACATCTGTTTTGCATAGGCAGCAGCTTGCATTTTGTAGGGAATGCTCATGAGCAGCTGATGGCCTGTGCACCAATTATTGTCTCCCACTTGCTAATTTCATGCAGAACAGCTGTGCCATTATTCCTATAGGCAATGGCATGGCAACATACTGCTATAATTGGGTACTTTATGTGGGTATAGCCCCCTTTACCTTGCCCGTGAGAGGAACTTCATGGAGGTGTGTGAACAACAGCATCACATAAGGCATGTCATGTTACTCACTATATACATACTTTGGAAACTCACACTATGTGTTCTGTGCCTCCTGTGAAGACTGCATAATACTGTACTACTACTAACTACATGAGTAGGGATTTCAAACCCAACATTGGAAATTGTGATTGTGTGTGTCTGTGTCTATGAACAGTATTCTATGTGTGTTGGATGAAAACATTACCCTCTGTGTATGTGGAAATTACAAATCTGAGGTGTGTTCCACCCACTACACTTATCATAGTCCACTGTACAAGAGGTGTTGATGTCAGCCACCATACACTTACCTGTATACACCCCTCAGCCCTATAAGCTAAATAGCACATGCAAATACTGTTATACAGACTTGTCAATTGTGTACATATGTACCCTGGATATGACACACTCAGTGTGTCACCACACCACCATACCCCTTGTAGTTAGTACGAATGCATCCTGCTAATACACAGACACCTAGAAGACAAACAGCATATATTATGGAGACCACATGCAGTCATCATTGATAATAATAATGCATCATGGCTGACAGCCACACACTCTGGCGTATAACCATTAAACATGCTGGCTGTCAACACTACACAGCATTACATTGCTAAACTGTACTAAGTTCTAAGTTCACCCTCTGCATCAGAGCCATATTAGCATGTCCCCGCATTGATGGTATGGATGACAAGGATGTGGCACAGGCATCATCATATGCACAGGGTGTGGTGTCGGCTTGCCAGAGGCCTAGGCTGGGCCATTTGGTTGACGTCATGTGTGTGTGTGTGTTTGGGGGTTGTATGTGAGATTGGCCATGCAGAGGTGGTGTGTGTAAGTCTGGAAGTTACTTTGCTGTGATGGTGATATGTGTGTGTGTGTGTGTGTGTGTGTGTGTGTGTGTGTGTGTGTGTGTGTGTGTGTGTGTGTGTGTGTGTGTGTGTGTGTGTATGGATGCACACAGTCATGCCATGTGGCTGCCCTACACAGGAGTATGTTGGACAGCTGTGGACCATACATGGCAGGGTGTACAGTTCACCAGTTCACTGTCTCCGGCCATGGACATGGGAAGTGTGCCTTCCAGGGGACCCATGGGCATGACCAGGCCCAAGGCCAGATGCATTGCTACTCCCCGATGGTTTCTGGCATCTGCTGGATCCACATCTCCTGTTGGGACCAACCAGGACCATGTGCCCATGGCCTGCTGTGTTGTGGTGTGGATAGTGACCCCCCTGCAGTTCTGCTGCTGGTACTGCCACTACAGGAGTGAGAAGTTGCATGGCCGTGTGGACCCTCAACTGTTTGTGATGCTGTCCCATGTCCACATGACTGACAGACAACTCCCACCACATGCTCTATCACAGACATTCCACATTCAAGGCTTGACATACCATGGTCGAGGATTCCCACAATCTCACCCAACCGTCAATCCATGACCTCAGCATAATAATGGTGGGCATCAGCAAAATCATTGAGGTTGTCATGCATAGCAGGAAGAGTAGCATTCACAGCTCTGAGAAGCTGTCTGGGGTTACATTCACTACGTGCCTGTCCCTCCATGACGGTCTGAAACATACATCTGGTGACATATGCTGTGGAACTTGTGACAGGGGCATGTCGAGCAGCAGGCCACCTTCAAGCAACCCTGCCCATCTGTCTGTGTGGGACCTCTCCTGTTCTCTGGCTATGGCTGGTGTCTACAGACACACTTGCCATAGTCACCACACTTGCCTGCCCCATGCCACTACCCACCAACTGCCCATCATCTATGGCTACTGCTGATTGGGTATGTGTGGGCATTGTGTCTGTGTGAGGCAATGGGGTGGACAAGAGTGGGATGCCACCCAATGGCACCGATTCAGCCCCTGAGAACCCAGCCCGTGCCACACTATGGCTATCATCATTGTCCGAGTCTGCAGAGACACTAACATCAGTTCCCAAGTGGTAGGAACCCTGACCCACATTGCCACCTGTAAGAGGAAGATAATAAATGTAAATTAATGCCTGTACATTACGGTTGGCTGCCACGCACACAGACACTTATAGGTGAGTTGGCGCAAAGCTATTACAGACCTCACATTACCCAAAATGTGACATGCATGACACACAGAGCCCTCATCATCATGCCTTGCAGCCATTCTCAATCCTTGTTACTAACACCATACATGCCTGGGATGCATGAGTACTGTTAGTAGGTGACATCCATTCACCTAGCGCACACTGCACTCATGTACACTTGCTTCCCTATTAAATAAGTGAATGTCCAAAATTGTGAATGCTGCTATATGGACAGCTTAATGTCAAAAAGGAAAAATCCTGACCAAATGGAGCAGTGATTGGTCTGCAAACCCCCCCCCCAAAAAAAACAAACAAACTGAAAATAAAGTGGGGGGGCTTCACACCCCACACACACCCACTACTTAAATATACCAACCCCAAGATCACAACATAGTGGAGAAAACGGCAATGTCCCAAAAATGGCCCAGTGATTTTTTTTTTCCCTATGACATTTAGCTGTCAGTAAAGCAATGTTCGCAATATTGAATGTTCGCATTAATAAAAGGGAACCTGTACACATAATTGCTGTTCACCTGTATAACACAGTTGGAAACTACTGTAGACCATACCTCACAACTGTGAAAATCATTGAAGAATGTGTAGATGTCTGGCACATATGTTTGCTCTGTCCCTCAGAACCACTATGTGTTTGTCTGACACATAATTGGGATCATATATTAGATTTCCACATATCACCAGCAGTGAATGTATGTTCAAACAAATCCTGTTACACCAACAACCTTCTAAGCTTAACATGGTATGATAAGTGTACACAGCCCTGTTAACATGGTAAGCTCTTGTAGCATATAAAAATGTGACCAAAATACTTCATTCAAAAACATTACCCACCTTAAATGTGACATATGACCTGTGCAATCCAATCGTGAACATATTGTTTGGTTTTACAAAGTTAATTGTTCATGTTATGGTCACATTACAGGTTGGAAAAGGTGTAGAATGTAATATTGTGGTCTCTCATTGTATATATCAGAAACACTTGGCATCTTGACAGGGTGTGCACACTCTGGTATCAACTGTATAGGATTAATGTTTCGGCATGTCCCTACCATAGCCTGTTTGTCCTCCCAGTTTGTTGGTCCATGTCCACATGTCTTCCACTGACAGGTTGTGAGGTATGCTGCAGGAATGTTACATTATCCCTCAGATAGGCCCCCATGATGACCATTATGATCCATTGCATTTAACACCACCACAAGTGAACATGGACATCAAGCAATATGGCTAGGTGTGTACTGGCAAAGCAAAAATAAAAATTACATACTCACCAGCTACATGCTGCTGTCCCAGTAGATCAGATGAAGCTAAATACATGTGGGAGAGAGGCACTGTCAATATGTGGCCTTGGTTCATAGGTTAGTACTAGGCTAACTGCCCTTGCGAGCCATTTTAATCCTAGCCAGTTATCTCCTGTGAGATTCAAACACTGTACCTTGTGTTTGTAAGGCAAACACCTTAACCATTAGGCCACCCTCCCAACCCATACATGTGGGGGGGGGGATAGCAGCATTTCTGCACATTAACAATACAATCCCCAATAGTACAAAATATGCTACCCATCACCATAGATGTGCACTTATGTGCATTACCAAACCCCGTCCACAACTACTATCTTATCTGACATATGCATGTAGATTCTCTACAGATACAGGTTACGTATTCTTAAGTACTCTAGTAATGTGCACTAGGGCCTCACACACATGCTCCTTGTACTTTGTGTCAGAGGCACCCACATAAAAGATGCTGGCTTCATGGAGATGTTCTGCTCTTGAGGGGGTGCCCCAAGGTTGGCAAGGAGCTGTTATTCTGTTGTAAGTGAGGGCTGCATGAATGACCCCACATCTGTGGCTGTTGCTTCCCTGGCTATGGCAGCAGCCCTTCAACGGGCATTACATAGGAGGTCATTTGCACGATGCCGGATCTGATCATACGTTCTTGTGTGCAGGCCGACATAATTTACCCTGTGAACTAGGTCATTCCACAGGGCGGTCTGCTCCCACAGATGTTCCTGGCTGTGCCCAAACATTATGTTGTAGTGATGTATTAGGAATTCTACAATTTCAGTGTTTTTTGCTGCGCTGTATGGGGGATTCTGGATATGATGCATCCTGCCTGGAAGACAAACAGAGAAACATATCATAGCACCTTATACAGTTGTCAACAGTATGGACAGAAATTTTACAATAGTGGATATTTCTTGCCAGCACTCAACTACACCATAACCCTGTAATCTATCATCACAGTATCAGCTTGCATGTCACTCCTGTTCTTGATGTATCACATTCCCCCAGTGATGGACAGTTAATTACATAAACATCTCTTCCCCATTCATTTCTGTATAGGGGGATGACAGTGGTCATCTTCCATGTGGATGTTGCCAAGGCTGTGTTTGAATATGGTGTGTGATGGCACTTTGAGCACTTGCCTGATTTAATGTAGAATGCAGACAAGGATGTTTTCAGGCCCCATGGATAGTTGCTGTTGTTGCCTTTCAGTAGGCAATATGTACCTGCTCACCACTGATGAGGGGCGGGGTGCAGTTGATGTGCACATTCCCCTATAGGGATGGGGGGACAGGGGGTGATTTTCACACCTAACCTGTCTGATGCAGGTTGCCTATATCCATGGCATGTGTTTATGAGGTGGGATATAACACCAGTACATGGGGAATTGTGTTGTTGCCTCTGGGACTGACAACATATGTGGAGACACCCTTATGACTGTCTTTGGCAGTGTGGATATGTGTTATTTGTACTCATAGTTAGCCTACATGGAGTCACCTGTGACCTTACATGCTTGTTCAGCTAGAGGTGGACATGTTTCCAAGTTGTTGTCTGCACCTATGTGGCCCTGTACAACAATATAGGAACCTATTATGTGGTATGTGTATTGCAGCTGTCAACCAAAAGGGATTACTCTACCTTGGTGGAGGCAGTTTTTATAGGTCAGGTATTGCTGATTCCATACAGTTACCATGGATAAATAAGTGTACACACCCATGTTACAATGCCTGGTCTTTGTGATATTGTAACTTACACCACAATAACTCATTTCAAAACAATTCCCACCTTTAATGTGACCTATAGCCTGTACATTTCCATTGAAAACATAACATCTGTTGTGGGAAAACATGCAAAATGAAATCAGTACAATAAGCTGTTTGCATGAGTGTGCACACCCTTACACAGATACTTTGTGGAAGCACCTGTTGAGATAATGACAGCATTCAGTCATCTTAGGTCAGAGTCTATCATCATGGCACATCTTTACTTGGTAATAGTTGCCCAGTCTTCCTTCCAACAGCACTACAACTATGTCAATTACTGAGGACATATCTTGTGCACAGCCCAATTCAGGGCAACTCCACAGATTGTCTATAGGGTGTAGGTCTGGCCGGCACATTCTCAAACTGTAATTTCTATCTGGTGAAGCCATTCTTTTGCCAATTTGAATGTATGCTTGGGGTCATACTCATGTTGACAGACAAAATCCCTCTTCATCTTCACCTTTCTAGCAGATGACTGAAGGTTTGGGGACAAAACTGGTTGGTATATGCAACTATTCATAATTTCTTCCATCCTGAGTGGAGGCAAAGTTCCAGCTTTTGAAAAGCAACACCAGAGCATGATACTGCCGCCACCATGCTTTACCAGGGGGATGGTGTTCTTTTGGTGATGCAAAGTGTTGTGTTGGGCCAAACAAGCTTCTTGGAATTGTGGGATAAAGGTTCAACCTTGGTGTCATCAGACCATGACACATTGTCCAACATGCTTTTTGGTGACTTGATGTACTGCTTGGTAATGTTTGTCCAGCCCTGGATGTTTTTCTGTGTAAGAAAAGGCTTCCATCTAGCAACCCTGGCCCATAGGGCAGACATATGGGGAATACAGAAGATTGTTGTCACATGTGGTTCACACCCAGTATTTGGCAGGCATTCTTGCATCTCATTCACTGTTGCTGTCAGTCCCCTGTCAGCCTCCATGGCCAGTTGTCATCTTATCATGTCATCCATTTTGGATGGACATCTAGGTGTTTGCAGTGTCGCTGTCGTCCCATATCTTCTCCACTGTCTGATGACTGCCTGCACTGTATTCCATAGTATATCCAATGATGGGGACACTTTATACTCTTCTCCTGACTGATACCGTTCCACAATGAGTTCCCTTCACTGCTTTGTAAGTTCTCTACCAAACATGCCTTTTGCTGTAGCACCAACTGGATAAATGTAAGATATATCCTACTAGGACAGTTGAAAATTATTTGGGGTTAATCAGAGTCTTGTTAATTGATGGCATATGTGTAACCAAAAAGAGAATGCTGTGATTACTGAAAAGGTGCATCAACCAAGTAGTGGTTTGTGTGTGCACATGTATGCAACCAGTTTATAGTACATTTCTTATGTTTTACATTTTCTCCCCTAACAGATTTGTTTGTTTGTCAATAGAATTGAACAGATTATAGGTCACATTCAAGGTGGGAAACATTTTGACAAGATTTTCTGTGGTCTCACTTTTGTATAGTACACAAACCTGGCATTTCAACAGGGGTGTGTACACTCTTGATATCCACTGTATGTAGATGTTTAGATAGCTGTTTATGGTAGGCATGGACAGATGGTCATAACACAGTTGCACACTTCTCCAATTACAACCTGATAATCATGCCTATTCTGCTACCTATATCATTGTCATGGCAAATGCAACAACCAGTACCTGTAAGCATTTATGTCTGTTGTATGCACTGAAACTGATATTACACACAAGTAGAACATGCACAACTTTTTTACATACATAGATAATTAAGTTGATTGCACAGTAGGCTTTGCTATCACACTGCTAACCTGGAGGATGTCCCACATTTATATCTAGGCTATTATGTTATGATGTCATTATTAACAGACTTGACAATGGTTTTCCCAACATAACACAACTCTATATGTAAATGACTACAGATATCAGGCACACATGTGCTTATAAGGCTATACAGTTAAATAGTATGAACTCACTATAGCACAAGCATTTCAACACACACTTCCGCAACAGTACTTTACTCTGCACATGCTCTGTATAGCTGTTTTATATTTACAAGACAAAATGTGTATCATAGTTATATGCACAGGTAACATATGGATATGTACAACATCCCAGTAGCTGGCCTATTCACTAAAGACAGAGTCACATGCTATGGCCATTAGTGCTGTTCAGCAGTACATCAGTACAGCAAGTCTTGTTGAGACATATGCTTTCAAATCCCATATTTTCCATTATTACAGACTACCTACTCCATTCAATTACATGCTTACTTGTTTCACATACCTTTTTGTTCTGGATTTTCATAGATATATCCTTTTTTTCTCACACTACTTCAGCTTTGCACTGATGGACAGTCTATAACAGAGGGGGATTGAATAGATGGCAGCATGTCTTTTGTAGGTAATGCTCATGACCATGTGATGACCTGAGCACCAATTGGTGTTCCCCAGTTGCTGATTGCATGCAGAGCAGCTGTGTAGTTATTCCAATAGCCAATGTCATGGCAACACACTCCTATAATTGAGTACTTCATGTGGGCGTTGGCCTTTTCCCTTACCTGTGAGAAAGACATCCTGGAGGTGTATGAGGTAATATCTCTTAGAACAAGACCCGTGGAGACAAGCCAACTAAATGATGGAGAAGATCCAAGCCTTAGGTGCAGAATGTGAGTATTGCTGTTATATGTTTTGAATACTGCTTGTTTAACAGGGCTTGTCTGAACATGCTACTTCTGCATGGGTTTCAGTCTGACAAAGTTGTGTGTCTGAATAGCTCTCAACTGTAGGGCTAACCACATAATGGCCAGAGGTTTGCCTGTTATGTTTGGTCTGTTCCCCAGACAGGTGTTGTCCTTGGCAATCAGTAGCATACTCTGGTGATTTCAATCAGTACATACTAACATCCATTTGTGTTTCAGACTTTATATCCCTCAGAAAAGATACGTTACAACAAACCCTGTAACATCAGCAATTTTCTCAGTGTATAACAGCAATGTTTCAAGTATGGCCATGTTTTTGGGCCTCTGTACCAAATTATGCCAGGCTCTATACAGCTGCTATACAGTAGGATGTTTATAGTTAGGGTCTACCATTATTTTGTTTGTCATTCCTGCTGAGGGGAAAGGGTGGACAACATATGGGACTCTGTACATTGAAGAGACTGGTGTATGGAGAATTCTCTTAGATGCCCTTGTAACATAGTTTATGTGGGTGAGAGTAACAAGTGTTTTAAAACTAAGCTGTTAGAACATGTGAGACATATTACTGATGAGAAAGAATACAGTTCTATAGCTGTACATTTTAATAATTCTCACCATGGGGATGGTAGTCATGAAAGAATATTTGTTATGTACAGAATCAGTTTATCCCCTAGGGGGTTTAATGAGTAGTGAAATTGGAGATTGTTTATATACATGTAATTAAGTGTAGTGAGTTACAAGGTACTGCTTTGGAAAAAGTCGCTTTCTCAGTTTGATCAACCAATCATAAAAGAACAATTGTTATGTGCAGAATCAATGTATGTTTTTAAATGTGATACTTTATCCCCTAGGGGGTTAAATGAGGAGTGTAATTGGAGGCTGTGTATTTAAATGTACTTAAGTGTTAATTGCTTCTCTAATTAAGGCAAGTATTTCTTGTAATGTGTTACTCCTTGAAAGCTTTGGCAAAGACATCAGAGTAAAATGAACTTGTGTGAATTACTGGCTGTTTGTATTTTTGTTTACTATCTTCACTCATTGTAGTTGTTTTGCTAAGATGTCATTGTATATGTCTGGTCATTGTGTATGGCCTATCATGATGTTGTAGCAGTGTACTGTTCACTTATTATTTTGACTGGGGGGGGGGGCTGATGTGAGTGTCATGGGTCCTTTTGTATCCAACTGTGCATACTGCCACAGTTATGGGTGGTCTATCAGCAGCGTATGTTTGTATGGGCATTTAGAGACGTATGCATATATATATATATATATATATATATATATATATATATATATATATATGTACACACATACACACACACACACACACACACACACACACGTCAGTATTTCTTGGTAATATATCTATCTATATATATATATATATATATATATATATATATATATATATATATATATATATATATATCCACACATATCTATCTATATCTCTATATATGTAAATATTTGTTTCATGTATATATTTGTAAATAATCATTCCTGATTGCACAGTGTGTCTTTCCTATTGTAAACTGACTGTACTGCATGATATGTTGCAAAAAACATCCTGAAATCTCACAGCTAAGATGGCCTAGTGGTAAATTGCTGTGACTATAGTGTATAGCATCTCAGGTGTAACACTGAGCATGGCTGATTATTTGGTTGCTGGTCAGAAGAAGATATGCTGGATACAGAGTGATTAAGGCAGTTTTAAGCAGTTGTAAGTGGGTTTGCAAGGATTTGCACAGTGCTAAGTGGGACTAAAACACAATTAAACCGATAGACGCTTAAACTCTGTAGGCTTTGCTTACCAGTGCACAAATATGCTTAGCAGAGCTAACTACTGGTTATCATTCACATTTAAGCAATGTGTGAACCTGCTAAGCATAGCTCAGCCATGGTAACCATTGCTCACATTCCAGTCTCATAAAATAGCAGAGTAATGGCATCATGTAATAAGCTTATTTCCTGTACATAACATGCTTTTATGTGCTCTCATTACAGTAACAAGGAGTGTGACTTTACTATACAGGACACTTGGGTATACATGGGTTGTATCACATTTTTTTAATTACTTTTATACATGGGTAGTATCACATGTTATATGCACTCATACTTGCATGTTACACCAGCTACAGTACACTGGTTGACGAATATGATTCCACATATATTGCATTATGAAATTAGTACTTTGAACACTGTTTTTACATGATAAATTAGATTGCCTATTGTAGTACTCTAACCATGCACCTCTCCATGCAGAGCTGAGACTCTGAGTACTACACTATCTTGTTCTTGGTGTTTCAGCTGTATGTTTTTATCTATCTCCTACTGGATATTAATATGATATTATTATAATAACTGTAGAGTATTATGTTTTTTGCCCATGTCATTGAGGACTGCTGTTATGCAATAAAGACATACATTTCAATTTCAGACTTCTATCCTTCAGGACATTCATCCTAATGAATAACATGTTTGCTGTCCACTTTCTGTCTGTCCTCTGTATGGATGTGCAGATGTCAGGTATTGCTAAGGTCACACAACTATGTAGGTGCCCACATAGTTTTGTGCTGTGGGCCTGGACTCTGCTGCTAGCACCAACAAATGGGATGTCCTTCATGTGGGCCTTGTCCCTTTTCCTTGCCTGTGGGAAGGACATTACAGAGGTGGTGGGCTACAGATTCACAGACAGTAGGTGGGAATACTTCACAGGGCAAGACAATTGGAGACAGCACAACAACATGGGGGAACATATCTCCAGAATTGTGAACAGATTCTATGTCATCATCAGTGCTGTTATACAGATGGTGGATTGATAGATTGACAGGGTTTATGTGGACATACATTTAGTGAGTGCCTTTGCGTCTGACAGTGATATGTCTCTGACATACCTCTCCATTGGCATGCTGTCCACAGACGGGCCACATGTTTGCCTGTTATGTTTTGTCTGTTCCCCAGGCAGCTGTTGTCCTTGGAAAATCAGTCAGAGACTCTGGGAATGCAGTCAGTAAATACTAAAATCCATTGGTATTACTGACTTCATATTCCTCATAAATATGTTAGAACAAACCCAGTAACATCAGCAACTGTCTAAATTTCTGACAACAATATGTCCAATCTATGCCTGTGTTTGTGCCTCTGTCCCCAAATGATGCCAGGCTTTCCCAGATGTCATGCACTATGAGTTTCAGATGTATTTAGTATCATTATTTCTTGCCTTCATTCCTCCTACCATCCCAGTGATGTAGCAGACCCCCAGACATGTTACAGGGAAAAGGCCATAGATATCAGTCCTGGGCCTGTACATTCTAAGGTGAACTGTACATTTTGAGAGGTCTGTGTATGTCTGGCCATTGATGACAGACTGTCAGGATTGTGTACACATGTCATGTGTACATGTTATCTGGGCTGCGTATGGAGGGGGTAGATGTAAGTGGTATGGCTCCTTTTTTATCTGACTGTGCATGCTGCTCCAGTGTCTGCTGGTCTATTGGCTGTATGCCTTTGTAGGGGCAGACTGAGATGTATCCTGTACCATGGTCAGGATTCAGACTACACTGAGAATTAGTCCAAAAAAGAGAACAAGCCTCTCCCTCAGAGTTGATCGACCACAAAAAACCAACGACAATGCAGTAAAAGAAGTAGATCAACACCACGAAAGATGTACCAAAGCTTTATTTCACATAAAATCCACAGGAATAAGCGCTTTCGGGTGCTTCCAATGCACGCTTCTTCAGATATGTTTAAAACATTGTCACAGCACCTACTTTATATACCAAAAAAGCTTAATTGCTTAATGAATTAATTACTGCAATTGTTTAAAAAACTTGTCTACTTTGTTTAAAGCTATCCTACACAATATCGCTATATAGCACTCATTCAACGAAAAATCATTGCATTCGTTCTACTGACACTGTATGAGATAGCGTTTAACAAAATATTGTCTCAGTGCAACTATAAATTCATGTACAAGGCTGTAAATATATTAAAAAGTCATAATAATAATAATATATAAATATATAGATATATCTAGTTATTCACATTTCATTAGCCATGCACAGGATGCTAATCGGGGTGTTCACTAATGTGTAATAATAAAAAAATAATGAAATAAAATAAACTAAATGTGGGATTTCTATGAACGACCATATAAAACATTATATCGAAATATTAAAATATATATATATATATATATGTATATATATTATAAGCTTATATATAGAAATCTAATGAGATGGATGTTGAACGACTGGTTGAAGCAATTGCTATATAAATAGTTAAAAACGACAATATATAAATATGTGTCTATATTAGTATATAAATAAATCAATAAATAAATAAATAAATAAATAAATAAATAAGTAAATAAATAAGTGGATGAATGACTATATTAATGCCAATAAATACATATGTAATATAACCTCTTTGTCATTTAAAGATATATATGTACATAAAGTGACTTAGAGAATGGTATGCAATGAATGAATATATATCTGATAAGTCTATAAGGTGGTCATTTTTAATATCATGGCTCTTTATCACCATAGATACACCTGTAAAATAGTCAATATAAGAAATCCAAAGATCTAAACATAAATGATGTATATACAACAACATTTCTAACATTCAGCTACAATAAATCTTATCCATGTATTTAAATAAACAAAATATAAATAGGTCAATGATATTTTCGTTTCTTTAGATGTGATCTAATGCTGATGTAGCTATTGAGGCCTGGATACTGTTGTGCTCTGATCCTAAAAATCCAATCTAATTCTAAATTCTCTAACTCATTAAAGTTATCTCCTCTTCGTGAACTTATAATCCTTTTTTGTAACACTCTGAATACAAATTTGTGATTTGAATGTTCGGAGACATGTTTAGATAAAGCATTTTTTGGGTCATTTTTCTTTATAGCATACAAATGCTCTTGTATCCTATCTCTGAGCCTTCTAGTTGTCATGCCCACATAGAAAGCAGGGCACAGTTCACAAGTAGCTAAATAGATCACATTGGTATCATCACAACTAGCTGAACAACTAATATCAAACTCAAGTAATAACTCAGGATGTAAGAACTTATTGTTTGTAGAAATCCATTTACATGAGGTACATCTTCCACAAGGAACAGTACCTGTATTACCTCTGTTGTTACTTAGTTCATTGATTTTTTCATTACATAAAATTCTTTTCAGATTCTTTGTATTTTTATATGTATAGGAGGGTCTATTTCCAATTAAATTTTTTATTTCATCATTGGTAATCAAGATTGACCAATTCTTGCTAATAATATCAGTTATATATTTATTGTCACTTGTGTAGCTAATTATACACCTCACTTGCTTATATTCCTGTTGTTCTGGAGGTGTGTATCTATTCCTGTTCTTATGTTTGTATGTTACCCTTGGTTTGTAGCTGGAATCACTAGTGAATGTTTCTTTTACCCAAGCTACAGTGTGAGGATTGTAGCTTCTATCCAAGAACAAACGTTCTAACTTGTGAAATTCAGTATTGCATTCAATTTTGTCTTGACAGATCCTACTTATCCTTGTAAACTGTCCTTTCACAATGTTTGTGAATGTAAATCTGGGATGCATACTATCATATTCTAGCAGTGTGTTTTTCCAACATTCTTTCCTGTATAGGGACGTAACTAATCTACCTTTATTGTCTTTTCTAATATTAAGATCTAGAAAATTAACATTGGAATATGAGTATTCCATGGAGAATCTGAGGAAATCTGTAGTTTTCTCCAAATCATTCATAAATATTTTAAGCTCCTCAGGGGTTCCATCCCAGATTAATAATATATCATCCACAAATCTAAAGTACGCCAATATTTTATGGTATTTAGGGTGTGAAAAAAGGCAGGTGGTTTCCCATTTATATACAACCAAGTTGGCATACGTATTAGCGCAGGGGGTGCCCATGGCTACCCCCCACTGTTGTATATAAAAAGAATTATTGAACATCATAACATTCTTGGTAAGCACTATTTCAATCAAGGCATTCAATAGAATCTGTTCACTGTTGTTATAAGTCCCATATTTATTTAATACATATCTTATTGCCTCTAAGCCATAGGTATTGGGTATAGCTGTAAATAGGCTCTGCACATCTAGCGTAACTAATAAATGCTTGTCTGAGACATATTTTTGTATGTCCTGAAGATACTGAATCAATTGATAGGAATCTTTTAATATAGTGGGAATATTGTTCACTAGTGGTTTTAACTTCCTTTCAATGAAAATGGAAATGTTTTCCGTGACCCACTGATGTCCTACTACTATGGGACATAGGGGTGGTGGTGTTATACCCTTGTGCATCTTGGGTAACCCTTTGATGTATGGTATCATTGGATGTTCAATGAGTAAGAACAGGTAAAAATCATGACTAATTTGTCTAGTGATCATCATGTCATAAATGTCATGGTGTACCTCATATATTAATTTGTCTACTGTCTTTTTGTCAATCTCTTTATATGTAATGTCATCCTTTAACAATGTTCCCATATATTCTATATAATCTTCTTTGTTAAGGATGACTATCCCCCCTCCCTTATCTGCAGGTCTTATCGTAACTGCCATGTTATTAGATAGAGCATTCATTGCTAACCTTTCTTCCTTTGTTATATTATGAAAAAGTGATAGTGTGCCTTTTTTATAGTCCAAATAGTGTTTATATAGGTCATTCTCACAAGCTTTTATGAAGCATTCTAAACATGGATGTTGTGCAGGTGAGAATGTACTTTTCCTTTTAAAACATTCAAAACCATTCAATCTCTCATTAGAATTAATACTATTCTGCGTTGTTTGTTTAAAAAATAGTTCCAAAGCAATATTACGAGTAAAAGTACGTAATTCAGTTAGTATGGTAGAAATGCTACTAACTTGCGCTGGTATGAAGCTCAGCCCCTTATTTAAAAGTTTGTAGTCCGTTTCAGCCAACAGTAAATCAGACAAGTTAAACACTAGGTCGTTCAGTCCCTTCCTCGAACCCTCTTGCTTGCCGGTTCTCCTGACATTCTCCTTTTCCGCCTTCCATGACTTGTCGATCTTCCCCTTGATTCCCTTCGTTGGCGTACCGGAAGTGGTAAAAAAGAATCCAAATTCGTTTGCTGTAATTTCGGTTTCGCTCCCGGCCCATGCTGAATGGCCAATGCTAGTTGATTGGGTGGTGGTGTGCTGTTATCTTCATTAATATTCACTCGGTAACCACTCAATAAGACTTCCGCATTTGCATCACCAGACACGGCTGTGTCTGTTAAAGGGGTTGCGTCTGCTCTCTCAATAGCCAATCCTCTTCCTCTTCCTTCAACCCTTTTGGTTCTTTGTAACCCCTCTCTCTGATTGTACCTTGGCCATACAAAGACCTGGCCATTTGCAAAATCTTGTTGGTCTCTCTGTAATTTACGTAATTTGACTATTTGCAGTCGATCTCCATATGCACTGACTTGGTTAATTAGACTGTCAATTTTACTGGCAAACATTTCCCCTTTAAATCTCTTACTCATGTCTTTGTATAATGAGTCAGTTTTTGCAGATAATTAATTTTCTAGTGGTTGAAAATAGTCTATAAGCAATTTAATGTATTTAAAACTGAGCTCAATGTTCATCTTTTGCCAGTTTTTAAGGAGCTCGGGGTGGCTATTGCCGTATGAGGGCATGCAAAGCACCCTCATTCCCCTAGGTACTACTTTATAATGAAGGCATGCCTCTAAGTGACGGCGTTGCCACATCAGTCTAAATTGTTTATATAAATTATTTTCCAGTTCTCTGTACAATGGAGTAAAATCATTGAGTAGATTCACAGTACCTGGTTCAGTTGCATTTGGTTGTACAGAGAGATCAATGTTAAATAACGGATTAGGTCTTTGTTCTATTAAGTTGTTCCATTTGGCATTCGGCAAGGTTCTTTCGGGATGGTAGTCAAGTTCTACCGCTGAATTATCCATCGTGTAGGGAGTCGGTAACAGCAAACAACGAATAACAGTCCAAAAAAGAGAACAAACCTCTCCCTCAGAGTTGATCGACCACAAAAAACCAACAATGCAGTAAAAGAAGTAGATCAACACCACGAAAGATGTACCAAAGCTTTATTTCACATAAAATCCACAGGAATAAGCGCTTTCGCGTGCTTCCAATGCACGCTTCTTCAGATATGTTTAAAACATTGTCACAGCACCTACTTTATATACCAAAAAAGCTTAATTGCTTAATGAATTAATTACTGCAATTGTTTAAAAAACTTGTCTACTTTGTTTAAAGCTATCCTACACAATATCGCTATATAGCACTCATTCAACGAAAAATCATTGTATTCGTTCTACTGACACTGTATGAGATAGCGTTTAACAAAATATTGTCTCAGTGCAACTATAAATTCATGTACAAGGCTGTAAATATATTAAAAAGTCATAATAATAATAATATATAAATATATAGATATATCTAGTTATTCACATTTCATTAGCCATGCACAGGATGCTAATCGGGGTGTTCACTAATGTGTAATAATAAATTACATTCTGAGGTGAACTGTACATTTTGAGAGGTCTGTGTATGTCTGGCCATTGATGACAGACTGCCAGGATTGTGTACACATGTCATGTGTACATGTTATCTGGGCTGCGTATGGAGGGGGTAGATGTAAGTGGTATGGCTCCTTTTTTATCTGACTGTGCATGCTGCTCCAGTGTCTGCTGGTCTATTGGCTGTATGCCTTTGTAGGGGCAGACTGAGATGTATCCTGTACCATGGTCAGGATTCAGACTACACTGAGAATTAGGCCACTATATGTAGGGGTAGTGTGTGACTGGAAAACTATTATGTATTTCTTCACACAATCCATATACTCTATTGTTCACCTCACCTACCAGTATGTGACTGTGACTGTGGTGGAATTGGTTGTGGGTATGCACTTTCCCACTGGTGTCTGATTTCTGGTGCTGCAACATCCCTGTAGGGGCTGACATCCCAAAGGGGGATGACAACACATTCTTTGACAATGAGCTTAAGGCCATGACTGACACCAGTCATTGGTTTCATTGAGGCCTCTCTGTAGGATGTCAACATAATTTGGGTAGTTAATAACTCCCAACTTGCATCATCTGCAAACATTGTCAGACAGAGTCCTTTCATGATGGCATGGACTTCAGAGAAGCTGATACCAAACAGGAGACGGCCCAGGACCGAACCCTGTGGAACTCCCCTTGTGACTGGTTGGCAGTCTGACTTAGGGTCAGATTCTTTCACACTGTGGCTTCTATCTCTGAGACAGTTTGCAACCCACCTACTGTTATATGGGTTGATGCGTATCTTAGTGAGTTAATCAATGGTTCCTGAGTGGGGAATGTTATCAAAGGGCTTGGCCAGATTGAGGTAGGCTGTATGAACCACCTTGCCTTCATCCACAACTCTGGTGACTGACTCAAAGAAGTCGACCAGGTTGATTGGACAGGCATGATCTATCCTTCACAAAAGCAAACTGTGTGGGATCCTGAGTCTGGAGATTCCCATAGCCCTGTTTCTTAGGTCCATGACAATGCATTCCATAGCTTTGCATGACAGCCTTGTCAGGCTAATGGGGTGATACTTCCGGGGTCTGCAGTCACTCCTCCTTTGTGGAGCAGGATGACTGTAGCAGTGCACCAGTCAATACGGACAAAGTCTGAGGTGAGGCTGTGATTGAACAGGGCACACAGGTGAGATGCCAGTTCACTCTGTTGGTCATGCAGAACACATCCAGGGATATCGCCAGGTCCAATAGACGGTATATTTGTGGCCTTGGACAGTGGTATTTTAGCCCAAGCAGCAATACTACTAGGTGCCTGGCAGTGTACTGCTATTGTGTTTGGTCCTTTGGGAGTAGGGAGAGGGGTAAAGTTGCCACAGAATCTGTGTGCCAGTATATTGGCAATATCTGTTGGCTCAATATAAGAGGTACCATTGTGCATTAGCTCAGAGCACATGTTGGTATTGCCATGGAGATTCTTTACATAACTATAGGAGGCCTTGTGGTTTTCTTTACTGTGTGCTGAAATTCTGTTTTCACAGCTAGCTTTAGAGTATTTGATGAGGAATCTCATCATTTTGCTGAGGCTGATAACGTTTTTTTTTCCAGTCTTGGGACTTCACCTTATTACATATCAGTTTCCTCCTTCTGTTGTAGAGTTTCTTTGGGCAGGGGACCACCAGATTGTCTTCCTTTTTCTGGAGGGGAATGTCTTGTTTCTATTGGGTATGATGGAATCCATGCATTTGTGTACGTGTTCGTACTGCATTGGTGTGTGATTTGGAGGTCATGCAATAAGTCTCCATTTGCATGGGTGCCGTGAAGTTAGCCACCTCTTTTTTTTGCAGGCCAAAGTTAGCTTTGGAAAGAATTTTCATGGTGGTTACTTTTGCAGGGGGTGGAAGGGATATAGATTTCTAAGATGACATTATGGTCAGATATAACCATGGCGGAGTTGACAACAACAGTCGCCCATGTTAGTACTGACTAGGTCAATGATGTTGCTACCTATAGTGGGTGTAGAAACAAGCTGGTCCAGGCCATTGGAATGAATGCATTCCAGGCAACATTGGGCAAGTGCATTGATAGATGAGTAGCTTTCACAGTTAATGGAGGGGTAGTTGAAGTCAACCAGTATGAGAGTGTTAGGTTGGACAGTAATATTCTCCAGTGTGCTTAGGAAAGTGGGGTTTGACTCTTAGGACATGGTTGGGGACCTATAGCAGGCTACAACTTGAATTGCTGTCTTACCCTATGTTAGCTACACATGCAGTATCTGTGATGCATTATGTTATATATATATAGACACTCTCGACGTACTGAAATCTCAAATTTCAGTACGTCAAGACCGAATAGTGGAAAATGCAGTTACTCGAAACTGCACTATGCCAAATGCAGAAGTGTTGAATCTGAATATATATATGAATATGCCTATATATATGTATATATATATGTATACACACACACACACACACACACACACACACACACACACACACACACACACACACACACACATATATATATATATATATATATATATATATATATATATATATATATATATTATATATATATATATATATATGTATATATATATATATATATATATATATATGTGTGTGTGTGTGTGTGTGTGTATTGATTTAATTTTCTATCTATACATGTACTTCTGAATGTAAATATTTTATATGTATATCCCCACATATATTATGTATTTATTTGTCCATATGTATATGCATCTCCATACACATATACATTTGTGTGTGTGTGTGTGTGTGTGTGTGTGTGTGTGTGTGTGTATATATATATATATATATATATATATATATATATATATATCTATATACAAAACTTGACTAATTCTACAGAAGCTTTTCCCACCTGTTGAATGACTCTACTGAATGATATGTTTGAAAAAACATCACCTGTATCTGCGGGTGAGATGGCTTAGTGTTTGATTGTTGTGGCTATGGTATGTAGGGTCCTGGGTTCAAGACTTGCAATGGTTGGTTATTTTATTTCTGGACAGAACAAGGGCTGTTGGATACAAAGTGATTAAGGCACTTTTAAGCAGTTGTAGGTGGGGTTTGCACAGGTTTGCATAGCAGTAAGCAATGCTAACTTACGATTAACTATGCTTACACACAGTTATCCCTAAAAGTGCTTAATCTGAGTTATCTCTGTTTGTCACAGTGCAAACACGCTTACTTCCACTTATCCCTGTGCTCATTTCTTTAAAAGAAAAGAAAAAAGGGGTGATAGTAAAGTGTTGAAAAACAGGGCACAAAGAGGGAAAAGCAATATGAAAGATAGCTTGGAATGTGCAGGATGGGTGTAGGGAAGGTCCATAGCTGTACTTTTCTTTTACAGCAACAGCTATGCATATATACAGAATTTGGAGGCAAATTTGGACACTCAAACCCCTGAGAGAGGGGTGAGAACAACAATAATGTGTTGTGAAACCAATTAAATTAGATTATATAGGTCCAGTGGACACGTGTGTGAAATGGACAGCTATACATGGGGTGATTTTTTTTTTGTGGGAACAGATTGCCCTTTTTTAAGGTGAGAGTGGGATGTTAGGGAAGGATAGTAGGTATATTTGGGGAGGTATGTTGGGAAGGAAGACAGACAAGACAGCAGACAGGGATGGTATATGACACATGTGGGGTGGTAAACACCTTGGATGGGGAGGGGTGGTTGGTAATTGGATGCCCACAAGCCCTCAAATGGATACAGTAGGACTGAAGTCCCCACCCATGTGCAGTTACCACTGCACCTTCATGGACCTGAAGGTGGCTGTGCTGGTGGCTGAGCAGGAGGGGCAGACTGACTCTCTAGATGCACCATGTGGCCCTCAAGCTGTCATAGCAAATCTCCAAATTCCTTGTAGAGCTCGCTATGCACCAGACTCCAGACCTGGCTTCAGGTCACAGAATCCTGTCCGGGCCCACACCCTGGGGGGGGAGAGCCCCATCTCCTGAGGCAGTTCCACCCAAAGGTGGTGCAGGACCAGTGGATGAGGAAGTCATGGAGTGGGTCCCAGATGTGCTGGGGCTCGGTGTCATGGCCAGATGAGGCAGGAGAGGTGGATCCACTGGAATCAGCCTTCCCAGACATGCTATCGTGTTGCAGTTGTAACATATGTTGGTTAGTCATGAAAAACACATTTCAGGATTAGTTATAACAGCATCCATGAGTATTCCCATTAACCCAAAACAACAAATTTGGAACAGTTGCATAGCAAACAGAACACATACATGTATGGAACCACAGTGGGCATTATAATGGTATGCAGATTACATTGATAGCAACAGGCCACCAATGATAGTATTTGAATAGAGAACATTAATAGAAAAACATTTCATTATTTGTTGAACAATTAGGAAACATGTCCCAGCAATAGGTTTGGTGAGAAACATACCCATTGATTTATGTGTTTAGATTATTGGTGCAGATAGGGTGGGGGAGAGATAGAGATGTCAATTAACAACTGTATATCCTTGAAGTGCTCACAACTTTAATGACCATTGCTCTAATCATTACTCTGCAGGTATTTCCTCACTTTACATTGACCTATGGCCTTGGTTTGGGCAGTGGTATGTTTGTACACAGTGTATAATTGCAGGCTTCGTACAGCTCATTTATACCTTTTCTTACCTGCCATACCTGTGGAGGAAATTTCTGTTAACAATACCTGACTGTTTCTACACATATTCACATATTCTTGGATGAGATTATGGATACAGCTTAATAGCACTCCCGGGATTTGAACTGTGCCAGTTTGTGCAAAAAATAGAGGCCAAGGTTGCATTGCATCACAATGAGCTACTGAGGAGCTGTTGTTTGTTTCCTGACTGTTTTCAGTATAATAGTGTATTGTTTGGACAATCTCCCTTGTAATTCTGATATCCATGCATGGCAGATGCTTGTTATAATCTGTAGTCAGACCTTGACATATTACAGTATGGAAAACAATGGTTAACACAGCATTACTATTCAAGGACCAAATCCTGGTGCATGGAATAATTCTTACAGCTAATCTGTTAACGTCAACATTACATCTACATTCAAACTACCATATACCAATGTGCACACAACAGTCTAGCGTTTAGAGTTTTATTGACAGGTACTGCTACACTTTTACTGATATATATATATATATATATATATATATATATATATATATATATATATATATATATATATATATATATCCTGTATATCAGTATTACTCTGCTAATTTCTTGTTTATTCAGAACAAACAGTACACATTACTGGTTTAAGTTTAGATACACACATTTCAATTTTAAACAAAATATCATTTGCTAGAACATGTTCACTTGCAGCAATTAGCATATCTGAAATGCTTGGATCACTTTGATATGCTCACTTTCTGAATTTAACGGAAAATGCTTTTTTCAATATTTCAACAGTCAGCAGTTTTAACATTTCTGCTTTACTATTAGTATCCAACCCTAACCATAGTTTAACAATATGTTTAAGATTATGCACCTGAGGTCTTAACATTTTACTGGCATTAAAAGTCCAACTGTGAAATTTAATAGTTTGGATCAAAGTTCTTTTTTCACTTTACAGTAGTCCATGTACTCTTTATCTTCCATTTCCTTGTATACATTTAAAGAGTCACCAGCCATTTTGAAGAGATCATTTTTACCTTTTATTTCTACTCTAGTTTTCTTGTGTAACAATGTTCAGTGGTAATGGAGTATTATTTTATATCCCTTTAACAGCTCTTTCAAGAGTGGTGTAGTTTTGGATTGTCTAATATACTAACAGCAGGTTTCACTTGCTCCTGTAAAAGACATCATTCTCTGAATCAAACATTCATACAATTTTTGCATGGTTTCATTTAGTTCTGCAAACACTTTAATAGAACATAGACATAGTTGTTGTATTTAACTGTAGATTCTGTCTTACAGATACTGACTTATGCAGTTCACTTCAGGGTTATTGCAGTTTATTTAATAACTGGTTAGAGTGTAACAAAGGTGCACAGACAATGTATTAGGGCAGAAAAAACACTAGGAAACTTCAAGTTTCTTTTCAATTAAAGTTAGCTTGCATCAGTGACATAAAAGGATAAATCTCTGGCTGCAGCCCCGGGGTAGCCTGTGTCTAGGTAGCAGCTGAGGCACCTAACAGTACAGGCAGGGGGGATGGGTGTGGACATGCATTCAGGGACACACAAGTACTAGTTGATTTCCCTTGTGCAGACTGGAGAAATAACTGTACTGTGCCTTCTCTGGCTAGGTAGAGCAATCCTGCTAATGTCAACTCCCTGCATAAGTGAGGGGTAGAGCAGTGCCAATGTCCATTGCACACCCGACTTATGGGCTATCACTAGGTGGGTGCAAGAAGAGAGGGAGAAAAAAATAAAAAAAAAACTCAACCTGCTCCTGATGTCTGCCTAGACGATGGTCATTCTCATTTGACTCATGCTTCCAATCATAAGGGAACAAAGGGGCTTATTGGCTGAGAGGAGGGTGATGATTGGCAGGCAGTGAGGACATAGAGAAGGGAAAAAAATGTTTCACGTCTCTTAGCTTTAGTGTACTGTGATGAAAACAATTAGTTTCAAATGCAACAGAAAACAGTCAGGGTTCTTTTTGTTGCAGGTTTTTAGAATACTTATCTCTGTTGTAGGTTATTGGAAAAGACACCAAAGCAATATGCTGCAGTGTGAGTTAGGGATACATTTGTTGGCACATAGTACCACTGCTTCTGCTCACTGCTGATATTAGATGTGGTGCATAAATACACTGGACACAGAAGTAACTGAAATACAGCTTTTATTCAGCATACAAGTTGCTCTATTCAGGCTTATAAAGCAAATTTAAATATGTATTCTCACAAACAGAAAACTATATCCATGAGCAATTTTTTTCCATCATTTGAGTAAAAAGTCCTAATATACAGCAATCTCCTGGTTCAGCTAAGATGAAGTTGTTGCAGGATCCAAATGAATGCATTTCCCACCCACAGCATCCCACACCAGGCCCATTATTATACAGTTTTTCCAGCACTTTCCAGTCTAGGCAACTGGAAACATCCTTCCTTACTAGGATCCCCTCCCCAAACATAAGGTCCCACCTCCAACTGAGGCACAACAGCAGTCTCCAAATGAGACTTCCCTTTCAGCCTCACCACAGGTTAGAAAATCCTCCCTCTTATACCAGCACAAAACACATATTTGGTCTCATAATGACCCATTAACTAAACATGCCCTCAGATTCTCAAAAGCTTGCACTGCATGCATGATTAGTGTTAGATGAAATTTTGTCAGTATGGCGGCTGAGTGATCCACGTACGTGCAAGTCTGATGTGCGCGAGCGCTGTAGCACCAGTGCTGCAAGTCCCCAGGTTCCATATGCAAATCACCCCGTTTGCAGGTGAAAACATGCAAATTAGGTATATTTGCCATCCAGGAAGCAGGAAACAGGGCATGTGCAGAACTAGCGTAATATGCAGAAATATACTCGGTTAGTAACCGAGTACGGTACTGCAAACTGCAAAACAGACTATGACAGCTCCAAATAAAGGCTGCATAGCATTGAGGAAGCATGCCAATGGCCAAGTAGAAGGCCACTGGCATTGCAAACAATGCCAAATGTACAAAATACAACTTTAATGAAATGTCCGCCGATCACGTCCGTTGAAGCATAGGGCAGCGGCGTGTAAACAGGATCGGGGGAAAATAATAAAATAAACTTAAAATATGCACTCTAACTAAAAGCAGTCATCTGCCATGCAAGTCAATGGCAGGCAGAAGACAATCTGGCCAGTGAGTAATGGTTGCTAAGGGGGGAGGCTCAGTGTTTGACATGTAACTATGCATTAGCAGGCAATCCTTTGCAAATGAGGTGAAGGATAATGAATCCCAGTTTTCCTCAGGGTGTGAGGCAGGTCCCAAGAGTAGAAGAGGATAAATACCTGGGTGTAAGACAAGGATATAGGTGACATCATGGGGGGGTGTCAGGCATACTGTAATTGGATTGGAGCCCTGTGGCTCAGGATTGCACCTAGTTTAGCACAGCTAAGCATGGGGTGTGTCTAAACCTGCCTAACACCCTTTGCAAAGTGTAAGCGGGTGTGTGCGGCATGCACCAGGTTGTACAGGAAGAAAAAAGAAGTTAAACCAGGAAATAGCAGCTCTATGCACATTTGAACAGGGAGGCAATGGGAAGGGAAAACAGTAGTAGGAAGGTAATCAAGGAGAACTAGCTGAGGTGACAGGTGAAATGTATCAGAATCTAATTAGATAACCAGGGAGTAGTGGGTAAATGGGCAAGCTTCTGTAGTAAAACATGCTGTGTGAGATATACTTATGTGCACCTGGTACGCGGCTATAGACTCCACGCACTGCCATATCAAAGGTGGGTAGCCAGGCCATCAATAATGAATGTGTCCAGTTATCAACAGGCACCATATGGCGATTCAGGGCATTATAATGGGATGCGTGCTGGCTGTGTTGGAAGGCCTGTGTTGGCATCTATGCCAGCTTATGCACAGATTATGTGTACTGACACGGTGGGACATGAGGTGACTCCTACTGGGGCATGGCGGTGGAGCTGACACCCATGCCAATGAGGCACACACACCTGAACAACAACACCATAATACACCCTGTGTTTGGGATATAATAGGTATAAATAGGCACATGTGCATGGACACACAGTTTGTGTTGTCTGGGTTCTGGTTGGCTACATTGGAGCATGACACATCTCACCAACTGGTATCACCCACAGTATGTACCTGCTAAAGTATGGTATGTGCTACAGCATAACAAGCAGCAGCAACAGCCCCAGCATGGCCAAAGTGCTGTACAGGCGCACAGCCCCTCAGGAGACAGGCCTGTACACAGGCAGAGCCTGCTCAGAGGGCGCCAACAGAGGAAGCCCTGAGGGCAGCAAAGAGGTATGCCCAGTACCCTGACCTTGGCAGCAGAGCGGATGCGGGGAGGCATGCGGACAACAGACTCACAGGGACAGTGGACTCTCTCTGAAACACACACACAGAAAAAGTGAGTAGAAAATATGAGGGAGTGTACTAATGGCATCCGACGATGTAGGCATTGCTACATCCTTGAGGGGCCATCAGCCTCACAGCAAAGTCAGCACAGCCTCCAATCCAAGTCCATGGCCATCACATGTAGTTTGCTATGTGTATATTGTAGCTATGGTAGTGCTGAGCATGGTGAGTTGCCTGCAAGGCATGCATGGTGGCTACATGCAGGCAATGTGGGCAGTAGGACACCCGTAACACACACTGGAATCCACACACACCACAGTACACAGTAGCCAGAGCCACACACCCCACCAACACCCACTGCAGGAAATGGCTGGAGTGACATGTGTGGAAGCAAACATGCCAGTCACCAAGGAAGGTTCACCACAACAACAACAGCACCAGCCAGACAGAAGGTGACACACACAAACAAACAAATGCTGTAATGGCCTCTGAATGAGCCCTATGGGTAACCCTCCCCACCACCCCAGACAGACACACACACAGAGGCAGGCATTGGGATGTAAGTTGTGAAGGCTAGGAAGTCTTAACTAATATGTAGGTAAACAAAGCTAAGATCTGTAGTACACTGGTATGCCTAGCCAGCAGGATAGGTAGACTGACAGAGACTAAGACTGATACTGACATACGACATACTAGCAGCTAATGTGCAAGTGTGTGCTGTGGTGCCCCCCCCCCAAAGTACACTTATAGTAACAGTCAGGTGTGCCCCCCCCCCAATCCTGTGTAGAACAGTAGAAACAGTCAGGTGTCATCCCCACCACTATGCAGAAATGTAGCAAGAGTCAATGCCAAATGACCAATGGATACCCTGCAGACACAGCATACTACATGTTGTTGTACAACACAAAGGTCAGCACCGCAGTACAAACTACCTGGACGTGATCCACACATGCAATACAGATGGCCATACTGGGCATGCTCACACACTTAGAGGAATGAAGGCAATGTCAGTCAACAACATACTGAAAGGTCATACTGAAGGCCATGTCTGCAAACACCAGTGGACCAGACATATCTGGCAGTTGCAGTTCTCAGTGCAGATACATGTCAGTATGCACCACTCCTGCCTTGTTCACACAGTGGATGGAAATGCAGACATATATGTAAGGACGACACACTATAATAAGCCAAAGGTAGATGGGCAGGGATGTGTGGAAGAGGGTGACAGTGACAAGGAGCCATCCGGGCCTGTCCCATCCAGCACAAAGCCAAAGGGCCCCAAACACATGAGGTGCGGATGTCACTCACTTCAGATACTAGCCAACAGTACCTGTCAGCATGACAGACTATGTGGTGTATGTGCCAGCTGTGCAACATGACTGTACAAGGAAGTAGTCATCTAGTAGTTGTATACACATACCTGTGACATATGACCTCGTGTGTGCCTGCATGTGGCATGTCAACCCCTACATGAATGGGTTATGGCCCATGCACACACTGCCCTCCCCACAGCAGTATTATGATCTGAGGTCATCCAATGTGAAATACACCTTTGGGAGAGCTGTAGTTCCGTAATCTCCATGGTGCGTCCCATAACTGTGCACTGCTGTAGTGATAAACCAGTTATGTAGTAGTTCTAATCCCAGATCTGGCAATTGTGTGAGTGTGTGTTTGTGTGCATGTCTGTCTGTCTCTGACTGTGTAGAGAGAAATGCTTTTTAGGCTACTCACACTCTGTTCAATTCATATACTCAGCTTTGGCAAGGCTGCTGATGTCACTCACCTAGAAATACACCTCTGGGAAAGTCATAACTTTGTAATCTCCGTAGCACATCCTGTAACTTCATACTGCTGTAGTATGATGAAATAGATAGATGTTCTTACCCCAGACTTGCCAAATGTGTTTGGGTGTGTGTATGTCTGACTGAGTAAAGAATGATGCTTTTTAGGGTACTCACACTCCTTAGAATTCATATACTCAATGTTGGCAAGGCTGCTGATGTCACCCACCTAGAAATACACCTCTGGGAAGGTTGTAGCTCAGTAATCTCTGTAGCGTGTCCTGTAACTGCATACTGCTGTAGTGTGATTTAGAGTGGTGGTAGGGTTCCATCTCCATCCATGACAGTTCTGGATGTTTTGTGTGTGTTTCAATGTCTGTGTATGAAGCAATGCATTATAGGCTACTCACTCACAGTACATTACAAATGCCCTACTTTGGCAAACCTGCTGATGTCAGTCATTGTGAAATACACCTTTGGGGAAGGGTTTCTCTAGTAATCCCTGTGGTGCATCCTATAACAGCTCTGTGCTATAGTGTGATATAGACCTCAGTCTGGGGTTCTATACTCACACATGTCAGTTGTGGATGTTTTGTGTGTAGGGAGCAATGCATTTTAGGCTACTCACTCGCAGTACAGTTGACATGCCCTAGTTTGGTAATCATGCTGATGTCATACATTGTGAAATACACCTTTGGGGAAACGTATTTTGGTAATGTCTGTGGCGCGTACTATAACTGTATAGTGCTGTAGTGTAGTAAACAAGTTGCATAGGGGTTCTACTCCCAGAGATGACGTGTGTTTGCAACTCGTATCCTGTGTGGAGGGGGTTTTGCTTATTTCATTTATGGTGGCCCTACTATATATCACAATGTCAACCATACAGGGATAACAGATGTAACTTAGCTGAGAGACTGGGGTGCAAAGCCATACCCATACATGTGACTTCAAGGCGAGCCAATCACAGTTAGCAACCCCACTGTGCCTTCACATGTGACTCACAATGGACATACCATGCCTGACAACATGCCCTGTATGGACAGATGACACTGACATCAGGGAATGCTGTTATCATACTATCAATGTGGATCCAGGGTAAACCTGCTGCCCATTACCAGTTCCTGTCACAGGTGGGCAAGACTGGCACATCTGATGATAATCTGTGTTCACAACATGGGCCAGACACCCCAGGTACAATTCCACATGTCACTATATATGCATGTGGGAGGTGTGCACATCCTAGACACCATCCATGTAATGGACTAAGGAACACATACATGGCAAGTGATGCACAGCATTGGCCACACACAATAATCACCCAGGTGACTGGATGGAGGATGCAATACCCACCTGTGTGGGCAAATGCAGAAACTACAGGCCTGAGCCACAATGCAGACCATTGTCATGTGGTCTGATGCCAAGGCATACCCATCACCTACCCTTGTATAGCCTGCTGGCACTGTTGACCACCACACACCCATGCAGACATACACCCATGCATGTCAGAACTGGCACCCTGGCACATGGGTTTGTGTGGGTTGGCATGAAGGTAAGCACTGCTAACCTCCAGTTACAGTTTCTCATACTCTGTTAGCTTTTAAATTGCTTAACCTGTGTAGGCATAGCTTACCCCCACGCAAACAAGCTTAAACCCATCGTATTGCTGCTTAAAAGTGCCTACTCCTGCTTACCCCTGCACTAATTTCTTTAAAAGAAAAGAAAAAAGGGTTAATAGGAAAGTGGTGAAAAAGGGGCACAAAGAGGGTAAGACAGTAGGGGAAATCGCCTCATAGCAAGATGTTGTCCCATTCGATTCTCAGCTAGAGCGTCTTCTGTGTGGAGGCATACGTGAATGGGGCATGCCTTCATTGAAGGATGTGCATCAGGGCTGGTAACCCGGTACATAAAAATCCACTATCAATCATTAGCGGACCGGAGTTCCGCTGTGGCGACCCCTAACCGGGAAAAGCCAAAAGACACAAACATGTGCAGAAATGGTGTAGGAAAGGTCCATAGCTGCCCATTTCTTCTACAGCAACAACTGTGCATATACACTGAATTTGGAGGTGGATTTGGAGCCTCAAACCCCTGGGAGAGGGGTGAGGACAACATAAATTAATTGTGATGCCAATTAGACCAGATTACGTGTCCAGCGGACGTGTGCAAAGTGGACAGCTATGTATGGGGCGTGATGTTTTTGTGGGAACAGATTGCCCTTTTTTTCAGGTGAGAGTGGGATGTTGGGGAGGGGTAGTAGGTATAATTGGGGAGGTAGGTTGGGTAGGTTAACAGACAAGACAAACAAGATGCATATAGGGGCAGTATATGACACATGTGGGGGGTAAACACCTTGGATTGTGAGGGGTGCTTGGAAGTTGCAAGCCCATGAGCCCCCAAATGGGAACAGTGGAACTGAGGTCCCCACCCATGGGCAGTCAACACTGCACCTTCACAGCCCCAAACATTGCTGTGTTGGGGGCTGTGTAGGAAGGGCAGGCTCACCCTCTAATTGTGCCACTCGCCCCTCAAGCTGGCATAGCTGGTCTCGAAACTCAAAATCGAGCTCCCTATGCACCACAGCTGGGACATGTTGATGGTTGACAGCTTCTCCTCCGCACCCGTTCCCAGGGGGGGTGAGCCCCATCCCCTGCAGCGGTTCCACCCAAAAGTGGCGCAGGGCCCATGAAGTAGGAGGTCCCAGGCTAGGCCCCAGATGGGCTGGTGCCCAGTACCATGGCCAGCTGAGGTGGGACAGGTGGGTCTTCTGGGACCGGCCTTCCCATACGAGTTATGTTGTAGCAGGATTATGACAGATATGGGTTAGTAGCAGTCAACAGCATTCAGGATTAATTATAACAGCATGCATATGTATTCCCATTAATCCAAAACACCAGATTTAACACAGTTGCAGAGCAAGAAGAACGCATGCATATATGGAACAACAGTGGCCATTACAAGAGCATGCAGGTTTCATTGATGACAACAGGCTACCAATATGGGTGTATTATAACATGGCACATGCATAGAAACAAATATGAATATGTATAAACAATTAGGAAATATGTCCCAACAAATGTCTGCAGTGTACACATACCAGTTATGGAGTGTCATTGGGTTCTTTCGCACATATGGTAGGGGTGAGAGAGAGTTCTATTAACAACTAATATATCATTTGTTTTCACAACATTCATAGTCACTGCAGTGATCTTTCCTTTACATGTATTATTACACTACCCAATGGCCTTATATTGTACACAGGTATGTGTATAGATTATTATATATGTGACCTGTGTCTTACATATAGGCATGACAAGATGCAGATGTTAATGCAATATATGCTGAGTATTGCTGTCATGCACTTTGGGTGAGGTGCTAGAATGACAGGTTTGTTTTCATATACATTCTATGACTATGTACACGTTTGACTATCTGTTATATGTCATTAACAGCTGCCTACATTTCTGGGATCATCACACTGCTTGTTCAGGAGGAGTGGGTACCAGGCTGGTGATATGGGCCATTTATCTGGACATGTTGGACAGACTGGAACAGTTGTGGGGTATGAATATGCATACAACTGTCTATCTGAATATTCGAGCAAATCCTGTGCAGTTGTTGGGTGTAATTATACATACAGCTTTCTATCTGAACATTGTAACAAAATCTGTACAGTTGTGGGTATGATTATGCATACAACTTACTAGCACTCCCAGGATTCAAACCCCTGCTGTGTGTGACAGCAAAATTAACATTAACATCACAGTACACTGTGCCACACCAGGGAACTGGTCTGAAACATTCTATTGTTTTCTATCTAAGTCTCCCTCACTTGTACAATATGACTGACTTCTTGGCACTTCCAACATTGTTATACAGAACTTCATACACATTTTATCTGCATACCACAGCATGGGTAACACTGCTTAATACAACAGTACTATTTATAGTATGCAACAGTTCAACTACATATGGCAGAAGAGTAAACAGAAGCACTACAGGGGTTATATCTTTATTCACAGAATAGTACACATTTATTCCTACTGGTACAACACTTTCTAAGGCTCTTATATTTATTTGTTATGACAGTACATGCAGAGAAATACTAACCTGCCTCGTGATGCAGCCTTTGCAACCTAGCATCATGGGCTTGTTGGTTCATAGCCCACTCATCTGCAGCTGTTGGAGGAATACAGTGATATTTAGCCATAGCTATCCAAAGTATACGCAAGCTAGGCAATTCTTAACTACTTAGTGGAATGAGTACTTACTCAGTACTGGGGCATTAGCCATCTGCCGAGACTCCTGGATCCACTGTTCCAGTACATTTCCCCTCTGCTGCTTCAGGCCAGCATGGTGGTGCCTAACCTGCTCACCAGTCTGGGGGATACCTGTGGCACTGTTGAGGTCACAGGCGAGACTGTCCCAGGTCTCCGTTTTATACTGCGAGCCCTGGTATTGGCCCTGCAGTAGTCTCTCCTCATGGTGTTTTACCAGGAGCCATACCATGAGTTTTGATTCCTGGATGCCCCAGCATTGCACTCTAAAATGAGTGTCTTCACCCACACCAGCCATTCTGTCTGCAATAGGAAGCTACAACGAATTATGGAATGTATTCTCACCTGTGTGGTTTAAATACGGCCAATTACCCACACTTTTCCATGATTGACCAGGTTTGAAGAGGCTAAGCAATGGGCACACCTGCTTACCTAAGGTTGGCAGTGCTTAAAGGGGTATACCGGTAGTCAGATTGGATTGGCTCCCGTACACATTGCTTACTCTTACTAAGTTGAGCTGTGCTGCAGTTAGCATTGCTTAATAGTTAATTTGCACTATGTTTGCCTTTTGGCAGTGATTTAGTCTTCATTACAGGTTATATATGTGTCTGGTATCTGTGATTCATGTGTTCATACACTGTATAGGGACCTGGGGACTTCTACACTTTATTACAATAGCACCTCACATCAATGCTTACTGCAGTACTCCAGTTCACATATTTATGTTATGTAGCAAGTTATACCACTTCACACTGTACATAGATTCAGTTCACATGTTTGGTTTGATTTTCCTGTGGTGAGGATTATTTTGCTGATACCTCATTCATCTATATTGCTATGATGGCTTAGTAGTTAACTACTATAACTATAATGTATAGGGTCCTGAGATCGAGCCTAGCAAAGGTAGTTTATTTTGTTGCTGAGCAGAACATATGGGTTTGCATCGGTTTGCACAATGGTAAGCACTGCTAACTTCCGGTTACAGTTTCTTAAACCAGTTAGCTTCTACTTTGCTTAATCTGTGTAGGCAATGCTTACTGCCGCCCACACAGGTGTACTCCCAATTGATGCCGCATACCTCCGCACTACTTCATGTACATGTTGGTTTTATACATGCTTAAGTCAGGTGTACATGTCAGGTATGACTGTTCATGAAGGTCAGTGTAAGGTTAAGTGGAATTCCAGTTTAGCATTTCTGGTTAGGCTACACTCAGGTATTCGGGTTAAGTTTAGTTATGCCATACCTGTGTTGTAGAGTAGATGTGAATAGTGGAGGTGTAGGCGGTTAGGTGGAGGGGGGACATTTTAACTGTATAGTAGGCCATTCGACTGGTGAGGGAGTAGTAGTGCAGGTTTGCCGGCTGTTGGGATATGTATGCAAGGCAGGACAGGAGGTGTCAGTAGTTGGTGTAGGGGTCTAGAGTGTTGGGGGGGTGGCTGACATTGCCAGGTGGTGATCCAAGTGTGCTTGGATTTTCCCTTCATGTGTTTTTACATGTGTAGTCTGGGACAGCTGCGGTAATACTTCTGGGTTAGGGGTTCCAGATTCTACCAATACAGTTGTGTGGAGGGTGTCACCTACTTGTGACTGTGGACATTACTACGATTGCAACAGGGGTCGATAGGTAAGTGGTGTTATTGGGCCACACAGAGTGGCTGATTGTAGGGGACATGTCCAGGGATGTGAAGGATGGCTGAAGAAAAGGTCCTCAGCTCGCCATTTCTTCTACAGTGACCACTGTGTATATACCCTGCATTTGGAGGTAGGTCTGGACAATCACACACCTGGGTGGGGTTGAGGA